>NC_034175.2:63355451-63385767 GCF_002021735.2 Oncorhynchus kisutch | reverse complement strand
CTCTTTCACCCCTGTCAACTCTCGCTCCCTCTTTCACCCTTTCAACTCTCACTCCCTCTTTCATCCCTTTCAACTCTCGCTCCCTCTTTCACCCTTTCAACTCTCGCTCCCTCTTTCACCCTTTCAACTCTCGCTCCCTCTTTCACTCCTTTCAACTCCTGCTCCCTCTTTCACCCCTTTCAACTCTCAGTCCCTCTTTCAACTCCTGCTCCCTCTTTCACCCCTGTCAACTCTCGCTCCCTCTTTCACCCCTTTCAACTCTCGCTCCCTCTTTCACTCCTTTCAACTCTCGCTCCCTCTTTCACCCTTTCAACTCTCGCTCCCTCTTTCACCCCTTTCAACTTCTGCTCCCTCTTTCACCCCTTTCAACTCTCGCTCCCTCTTTCACCCTTTCAACTCTCGCTCCCTCTTTCACCCCTTTCAACTCTCGCTCCCTCTTTCACCCCTTTCAACTCTCGCTCCCTCTTTCACCCCTTTCAACTCTCGCTCCCTCTTTCACTCTTTCAACTCTCGCCCCTCTTCACCTCTTTCACTCTCGCTCCCTTCACCCCTTTCAACTCTCGCACCTCTTCACCCCTTTCAACTCTCGCTCCTCTTTCACCCCTTTCAACTCTCGCACCCTCTTTCACCCCTTTCAACTCTCGCTCCCTCTTTCACCCTTTCAACTCTCGCTCCCTCTTTCACCCCTTCAACTCTCGCACCCCTCTTTCACCCCTTTCAACTCTCGCTCCCTCTTTCACCCCTTTCAACTCTCGCAGCCTCTTTCACCCTTCAACTCTCGCTCCCTCTTTCACCCCTTTCAACTCTCGCTCCTTCTTTCACCTCTTTCACTCTCGCTCCCTCTTTCACCCCTTTCAACTCTCGCACCCTCTTTCACCCCTTTCAACTCTCGCTCCCTCTTTCACCCCTTTCAACTCTCGCTCACCTCTTTCACCCCTTTCAACTCTCGCTCCTCTTTCACCCATTTCTCTTCTATACTTCCCCCTTGTCCTTTAAATTTCTATTTCAGGTTTCTCTTCCTCCCTCTCTTCTTCCTCTCTTCCTCCCTCTTTTCTTTCCTCTCTTATTTCCTCTCTTCTTCCTGTCTATTGCTCCCTCTCTTCTTTCCTCTCTTCCTCCTGTCTATTCCTCATGTCTCATCCTCATCTCTCCCTTCCTCTCTTCTTTCCTTTCTTCCTCCCTCTCTTCCTCAGGTCTCTTCCTCCTTCTCTTCCTCCCTGTCTTCCTCATGTCTCATCCTCATGTCTCTTCCTTCCTCTCTTCCTCCCTCTCTTCCTCCCTCTATTCCTCATGTCTCATCCTCATGTCTCTTCCTTCCTCTCTTCCCTCCCTCTCTTCCTCCCTCTATTCCTCATGTCTCATCCTTCATGTCTCTTCCTTCCTCTCTTCCTCCCTCTCTTCCTCCCTCTCTTTCTCATATCTCATCGTCATGTCTCTTCCTTCCTCTCTTCCTCCCTCTCTTCCTCATGTCTCTTCCTCCCTATCTTCCTTCCTCACTTCCACCCTCTCCCTCTCTTCCTCCATCTCTTCCTCCTGTCTCTAAGCCAGGATCCAAGACACTTTAGAAAAGCTGCAGTGAACTAAGCTGCTCCAGTCACAGAAACCAATTACCGTCGAAAACCCAGACCTCTGCTCTGTGGGCCCAGCCCTGTGTCAGTACACACCACCATCCTCACTATAACCCTTACTACTACTTAGTTTATACAGCTTCTTAAGCTGACTTTGCTGAGTTAGAGAGAGGGTACACCCTGATAACCATGAAACTAGTGACCCGACCCACCACAACCAAGCCTGGCCTGAGGAGGCTAGCACCTACCCCCACAGAGAGACACACAACCCAGCCTTATCTGGACTGGAGGAGCTAGATAATCATATCTGGACTGGAGGAGCTAGATAATCATATCAGGACTGGAGGAGCTAGCTAGTCATATCTGGACTGGAGGAGCTAGCTAGTCATATCTGGACTGGAGGAGCTAGATAATCATATCTGGACTGGAGGAGCTAGATAATCATATCAGGACTGGAGGAGCTAGCTAGTCATATCTGGACTGGAGGAGCTAGCTAGTCATATCTGGACTGGATGAGCTAGCTAGTCATATCTGGACTGGAGGAGCTAGCTAGTCATATCTGGACTGGAGGAGCTAGATAATCATATCAGGACTGGAGGAGCTAGCTAGTCATATCTGGACTGGAGGAGCTAGCTAGTCATATCTGGACTGGATGAGCTAGCTAGTCATATCTGGACTGGAGGAGCTAGCTAGTCATATCTGGACTGGAGGAGCTAGATAATCATATTCACAGCTGACAGTAGAGTGTCTATGGACCAGAGCTGGGTACATCTGTCCTAGGCTGGCTAACTATGTCAAAGCACCATAGACTGAGCGCTACAGACATGGACACAGGAAACAATGGAGAATTATCAGTGCTGGGCCTCTGTATAGACTTTTGTAATACTGGGAAGAGTGATATAGACTGCAGAATAGAGGGATGGAGTGGGGGGGCTGTATAGAACAGAATGGAGAGAGAGAAGAAGAGAAAGAGAAAGTAGTAACTAGACAGAGTGCCAGTGTGGGCCAGTGGGAGTAGAGCTAAGTCAATGGCTTGTGTGTGTGTGTGTGTCTGTGTAACCAACTTGATCTCATAGTTTTACTTGGACGTGAACATAATTGATGACCAGCAAGAGTGGTCATCAATCATTAAGGTAAGGGTTAATGACTTTCTATCGTTGGATTCCAACTTGCCTTATGCTTATGTCCATCTGCACACACACACACACACACACACACACACACACACACACACACACACACACACACACACACACACACACACACACACACACACACACACACACACACACACCGCCACCAGCAGACTCTATTTATCTGCCCTGTCGGTGTTATAAAATCAGCCATCATAAACATGTTATATGACACATGACACACACACACACACCGTGACACTTCTGAATTTCTGGATGTCACACATAAAGACGTACAGCCTCTGAGATGAGTCCACCTGATCAGTCTAGCCTAAAGAAGTGTTATGCTAATGTAAAAACAGATTCTTCATGTCCGTTGAGCAAGACAAGAGAGAATGAATGAATGTGAGAGGGTGTGAGAGAGAGCGAGGGATGGAGAAGGAGAGAGGCTCACTGTGAGAGAGGACAAGAGAAAGGGACAGCCGGAGATTGAGAGTGAGTGAGTGATAGACAGGACACAACAGAGATTTAGAGGGACTGGTAGAGATATAGTGAAGAGAGAGAGAGATTATAGGAGGGAGGGAGGGAGGGAGGGAGGGAGGGAGGGAGGGAGGGAGGGAGGGAGGGAGAAAGAGAAAGAGAAAGAGAAAGAGAAAGAGAAAGAGAAAGAGAAAGAGAAAGAGAAAGAGAAAGAGAAAGAGAAAGAGAAAGAGAAAGAGAAAGAGAAAGAGAAAGAGAAAGAGAAAGAGAAAGAGAAAGAGAAAGAGAGACAGAGCGAGAGAGAATCTTGCTTTAAATTATCCTGCTTTCCCAACTCCTGGCTGTCAGCTATTGATGTGCTGAGGAATATCCCTCATAGACTATATTTAACAACACTGACAGCACTGCGCTTGGCTGGGAATTAGCATACAGTGCACACATACAGTTGAAGTCGGAAGTTTACATACACTTAGGTTGAAGTCATTAAAACTCATTTTTCAACCACTCCAACCACTTTTGGCATGTCGCTTAGGATATCTACTTTGTGTATGACACAAGTCATTTTTCCAACAATTGTTTACAGGCATATTATTTCACTTATTATTCACTGTATCACAATTCCAGTGGGTCAGAAGTTTATATACAATAGGTTGTGCCTTTAAACAGCTCGGAAAATTACAGAAAATTATGTCATGGCTTTACATGCTTCTGATGGACTAATTTATATAATTAGAGTCAATTGGAGGTGTACCTGTGGATGTATTTCAAGGCCAACCTTCAAACTCAATGCCTCTTTGCTTGACATCATGGGAAAATCAAAAGAAATCAGCCAAGACCTCAGAGCAATCCTTGGGAGCAATTTCCAAACGCCTGAAGGTACCACGTTCATCTGTACAAACAATGGTACACAAGTATAAACACCATGGGACCACGCAGCCGTCATACCGCTCAGGAAGGAGACGCGTTCTGTCTCCTAGAGATGAACGTACTTTTATGCAAAAAGTGCAAATCAGTCCCAGAACAACAGCAAATGACCTTGTGAAGATGCTGGAGGAAACAGGTACAAAAGTATCTATATTCACAGTAAAATGAGTCCTATATCAACACAACTTGAAAGGCCGCTCAGCAAGGAAGAAGACACTACTTCAAAAACGCCATAAAAAAGCCAGACTATGGTTTGCAACTGCACATGGAGACAAAGATCGTACTTTTTGGAGAAATGTCCTCTGGTCTGTTGAAACCATCGTAATAACCATCGTTATGTTTGGAGGAAAAAGGGGGAGGCTTGCAAGCTGAAAAACACCATCCCAACCGTGAAGCATGGGGGTGGCAGCATCATGTTGTGGGGGTGCTCTTCTGCAGGAGGGACTGGTGCACTTCACAAAATACATGGCATCATGAGGTAGGAAAATTATGTGGATATATTGAAGCAACATCTCAAGACATCAGTCAGGAAGCTAAAGCTTGGTCGCAAATGGGTCTTCCAAATGGACAATGACCCCAAGCATACTTCAAAAAGTTGTGGCAAAATGGCTTAAGGACAACAAAGTCAAGGTATTGGAGGGGCCATCACAAAGCCCTGACCTCAATCCCATAGAACATTTGTGGGCAGAACTGAAAAGGAGTGTACGAGCAAGGAGGCCTACAAACCTGTCTCAGTTACACCAGCTCTGTCAGGAGGAATGGGCCAACATTCCCCCAACTTATTGTGAGAAGCTTGTGGAAGGCTTCCCGAAATGTTTGACCCAAGTTAAACAATTTAAAGGCAATGCTACCGAATACTAAATTGAGTGTATGTAAACGTCTGACCCACTGGCAATGTGATGAAAGATATATTAATCATTCTCTCTACTATTATTCAGACATTTCACATTCTTGAAATAAAGTGGTGATCCTAACTGACCAAAGACAGGGTATTTTTACTAGGATTAAATGTCAGGAATTGTGAAAAACTGAGTTTAAATGTATTTGACTAAGGTGTATGTAAACTTTCGACTTCAACTGTATGTACTGAGTATACCAAACGATTAACAACACCTTCCTAATATTGCCTTGCACTCCCTTTTGCCCTCAGAACAGCCTCAATTCGTCGGGCCATGGACTCTACAAGGTGTCGAAAGCGTTTCACAGGGATATTGACCCATGTTTAATCCAATGCTTCCAACAGTTTGTTCCAATGCTAATAAATGTTGGCTGGATGCCCTTTGGGTGGTGGAACATTCTTGATGCACGTGGGAAAGTGTTGAGCGTGAAAAATTGTTGCAGTTCTTGATAGAAACCGGTGCGGCTGGCACCTACTACCATACCCCTGTCTTGCCCATTCGCCCTCTGAATGGCACACATATACAATACATGTCACAAATGTCTCAAGGCTTAAAAAATCTTCTTTAACTTGTCTCCTTCCCTTCATCTACACTGACTGAAGTGGATTTAACAAGAGACATCAAAAATGATCATATCTTTCACCTGGATTCACCTGGTCAGTTTGCCATAGAAATAACGTTTTGTATACTCAGTGTACATCCACACACACTCGTATATACATGTATGCACGCAGGCATACACAGTTCTGTAAGGATGGGTTGAGGCAGGGATGTTCCGCTGACCTATAAGCCCACTCCTGTGTCTGCTTCAGTACACATCAAATGTGAGAAGATGCACACACAAACATGATAAATAACCAATTTCAGCCTTTGAGAAAATAATTGAGGGAGAAAACAGAGGAAAGAAAGAGCAGAAGAAAAGAAAAAGAAATGATTCACTGCTCATCCTCCCTGAGAGCCTTCTTCTTCTACTGATGTATCCATTCCAGATATATCTTATTGTCTCTCTATTTCCCTCCCTTCATCCCCGGCTTCCTCTCTCCATCCCTCTCTCTCTCCATCCATATCTTTCTCCATCCCTCTCTCTCTCTCTCTCTACATCCCTCTCTCTTTCTCCATCCCACACTCTCTCCATCCCTCTCTCTCTCTCTCTCTCTCTTTCTCCATCCCACACTCTCCCCATCCCTCTCTATCTCCATCCATATCTTTCTCCATCCCACTCTCTTCATCCCTGTCTCTTTCTCCATCACACACTCTCTCCATCCCTCTCGCTCTCCATCCATATCTTTCTCCATCCCCCTCTCTCTCTCTCTACATCCATCTCTCTTTCTCCATCCCACACTCTCTCCATCCCTCTCTCTCTCTCTCTCTCTCTCTCTCTTTCTCCATCCCACACTTTCTCCATCCCTCTCTCTCTCCATCCATATCTTTCTCCATCCCTCTCTCTTCATCCCTGTCTCTTTCTCCATCCCACACTTTCTCCATCCCACACTCTCTCCATCCCTCTCTCTCTCTCTCTCTCTCTTTCTCCATCCCACACTTTCTCCATCCCTCTCTCTCTCCATCCATATCTTTCTCCATCCCTCTCTCTTCATCCCTGTCTCTTTCTCCATCACAAACTCTCTCCATCCCTCTCTCTCCATCCCTCTCTCGCAACCCTCTCTCCTAATCTCTTAGTCATGACCATCCTCCGTTCTCCCCATCTAAATAATTATCTTTTATTCACCTTCTCTCTGACTCATAATCTGTCCCTCATCCTCCCATCTTTAATTGTCCCACATCCTCCTCTCTTTAACTGTCTCTCGTCCTCCTCTCTTTAACTGTCCCTCTTCCTCCCCTCTTTAACTGTCCCTCATCCTCCTCTCTTTAACTGTCCCCCATCCTCCTCTCTTTAACTGTCTCTCGTCCTCCCTCTTTAACTGTCCCTCGTCCTCCCCTCTTTAACTGTCCCTCGTCCTCCCCTCTTTAACTGTCCCTCATCCTCCTCTCTTTAACTGTCCCCCATCCTCCTCTCTTTAACTATCCCTCGTTCTCCCCTCTTTAACTGTCCCTCGCCCTCCCCTCTTTAACTGTCTCTCGTCCTCCCCTCTTTAACTGTCCCTCGTCCTCCTCTCTTTAACTGTCCCTCGTCCTCCTCTCTTTAACTGTCCCTATTCCTCCTCTCTTTAACTGTCCCTCATCCTCCCCTCTTTAACTGTCTCTCGTCCTCCCCTCTTTAACTGTCCCTCATCCTCCTCTCTTTAACTGTCCCTCATCCTCACCCTCTTTAACTGTCTCTCGTCCTCCCCTCTTTAACTGTCCCTCATCCTCCTCTCTTTAACTGTCCCTCATTATCCCCTCTTAAACTGTCCCTCGTCCTCACTTCTAACTGTCCCTCGTCCTCACCTCTTTAACTGTCTCTCGTCCTCCCCTCTTAAACTGTCCCTCATCCTCCTCTCTTTAACTGTCCCGCATTATCCCCTCTTTAACTGTCCCTCGTCCTCACTTCTAACTGTCCCTCGTCTTCACCTCTTTAACTGTCTCTCGTCCTCCCCTCTTTAACTGTCCCTCATCCTCCTCTCTTAACTGTCCCTCATCCTCACCCTCTTTAACTGTCTCTCGTCCTCACCTCTTTAACTGTCTCTCGTCCTCCCCTCTTTAACTGTCACTCATCCTCCTCTCTTTAACTGTCCCTCATTATCCCCTCTTTAACTGTCCCTCATCCTCACTTCTAACTGTCCCTCGTCCTCCCCTCTTTAACTGTCCCTCATCCTCACTTCTAACTGTCCCTCGTCCTCCCTCTTTAACTGTCCCTCATCCTCACTTCTAACTGTCCCTCGTCCTCCCCTCTTTAACTGTCCCTCGTCCTCACTTCTAACTGTCCCTCGTCCTCCCCTCTTTAACTGTCCCTCGTCCTCACTTCTAACTGTCCCTCATCTTCACCTCTTTAACTGTCTCTCGTCCTCCCCTCTTTAACTGTCCCTCATCCTCCTCTCTTTAACTGTCCCTCATTATCCCCTCTTTAACTGTCCCTCGTCCTCACTTCTAACTGTCCCTCGTCCTCCCCTCTTTAACTGTCCCTCATCCTCACTTCTAACTGTCCCTCGTCCTCCCCTCTTTAACTGTCCCTCGTCCTCACTTCTAACTGTCCCTCGTCCTCCCCTCTTTAACTGTCCCTCATCCTCACTTCTAACTGTCCCTCGTCCTCCCCTCTTTAACTGTCCCTCGTCCTCACTTCTAACTGTCCCTCGTCCTCCCCTCTTTAACTGTCCCTCGTCCTCACTTCTAACTGTCCCTCATCCTCCCCTCTTTAACTGTCCCTCGTCCTCACTTCTAACTGTCCCTCGTCCTCCCCTCTTTAACTGTCCCTCGTCCTCACTTCTAACTGTCCCTCGTCCTCCCCCTCTTTAACTGTCCCTCGTCCTCACTTCTAACTGTCCCTCGTCCTCCCCTCTTTAACTGTCCCTCGTCCTCACTTCTAACTGTCCCTCATCTTCACCTCTTTAACTGTCTCTCGTCCTCCCCTCTTTAACTGTCCCTCATCCTCCTCTCTTTAACTGTCCCTCATTATCCCCTCTTTAACTGTCCCTCGTCCTCACTTCTAACTGTCCCTCGTCCTCCCCTCTTTAACTGTCCCTCATCCTCACTTCTAACTGTCCCTCGTCCTCCCCTCTTTAACTGTCCCTCGTCCTCACTTCTAACTGTCCCTCGTCCTCCCCTCTTTAACTGTCCCTCATCCTCACTTCTAACTGTCCCTCGTCCTCCCCTCTTTAACTGTCCCTCGTCCTCACTTCTAACTGTCCCTCGTCCTCCCCTCTTTAACTGTCCCTCGTCCTCACTTCTAACTGTCCCTCATCCTCCCCTCTTTAACTGTCCCTCGTCCTCACTTCTAACTGTCCCTCGTCCTCCCCTCTTTAACTGTCCCTCGTCCTCACTTCTAACTGTCCCTCGTCTTCACCTCTTTAACTGTCTCTCGTCCTCCCCTCTTTAACTGTCCCTCATCCTCCTCTCTTTAACTGTCCCTCATTATCCCCTCTTTAACTGTCCCTCGTCCTCACTTCTAACTGTCCCTCGTCCACCCCTCTTTAACTGTCCCTCATCCTGACTTCTAACTGTCCCTCGTCCTCCCCTCTTTAACTGTCCCTCGTCCTCACTTCTAACTGTCCCTCGTCCTCCCCTCTTTAACTGTCCCTCATCCTCACTTCTAACTGTCCCTCGTCCTCCCCTCTTTAACTGTCCCTCGTCCTCACTTCTAACTGTCCCTCGTCCTCCCCTCTTTAACTGTCCCTCGTCCTCACTTCTAACTGTCCCTCATCCTCCCCTCTCTAACTGTCCCTCGTCTTCACCTCTTTAACTGTCTCTCGTCCTCCCCTCTTTAACTGTACCTCATCCTCCTCTCTTTAACTGTCCCTCATTATCCCCTCTTTAACTGTCCCTCGTCCTCACTTCTAACTGTCTCTCGTCCTCCCCTCTTTAACTGTACCTCATCCTCCTCTCTTTAACTGTCCCTCATTATCCCCTCTTTAACTGTCCCTCGTCCTCACTTCTAACTGTCCCTCGTCCTCCCCTCTTTAACTGTCCCTCATCTTTACTTCTAACTGTCCCTCGTCCTCCCCTCTTTAACTGTCCCTCGTCCTCACTTCTAACTGTCCCTCGTCCTCCCCTCTTTAACTGTCCCTCATCCTCACTTCTAACTGTCCCTCGTCCTCCCCTCTTTAACTGTCCCTCGTCCTCACTTCTAACTGTCCCTCGTCCTCCCCTCTTTAACTGTCCCTCATCCTCACTTCTAACTGTCCCTCGTCCTCCCCTCTTTAACTGTCCCTCATCCTCACTTCTAACTGTCCCTCGTCATCCCCTCTTTAACTGTCCCTCGTCCTCACTTCTAACTGTCCCTCGTCCTCCCCTCTTTAACTGTCCCTCGTCCTCCCCTCTTTAACTGTCCCTCGTCCTCACTTCTAACTGTCCCTCGTCCTCACCTCTTTAACTGTCCCTCGTCATCCCCTCTTTTTTTGCCATCTCCAATTTCTCTCCCTCTGTCTTGCTTCCTCTCATTCATTCTTTCTTTCCATCCCTCTCTTCCTCTATTCTTTCTCTCTATCTGTCTGTGATTCCTGCTGAATTACTCCCCCAGGAGCCTCCCGCTACCTGCCCGCATTCACCGGTCAACTTCATACAGCTGCTGCACTCTCTCTGCAGCAAGCTCACATACCCACCCACAGTACACACACACACACACACACACACACACACACACACACACACACACACACACACACACACACACACACACACACACACACACACACACACACACACACACACACACACACACACACACACACACACACACACACACACACACACAGTACACACACACTCATTCTCTCTCCTCTCTCTCTCTCTCTCTCTCTCTCTCTCTCTCTCACACACACACACACACTCACTCTCTCTCTCTCTCTCACACACACACACACACACACACACACACACACACACACACACACACACACACACACACACACACACACACACACACACACACACACAAACACACTCCCACTTCACACAGACACCTACAATGTAAACGCACAGGCAAGCACGACACACTCTCTCTCCCACACACAACTACACACACGCGCTGGCTACACAGAATGAAATATCAGAGACATGTTGGCTCACTATTACTATACATGACACTATCGTATCTAATGTAACACAGGTACATTACAGAACAAACTGCCATAGAGATAGTGACATCCTGCTCTCTCATACACACAAGACTGGCATGAGCTAATACACACCTATTTGGCACACCTCTCTCTCTCCCATCATCCCATCTCTCTCTTACACACTCTCTCTCACGTCACCCCATCTCTCTCTCTCTCTCTCTCACACGCACAGCCTCTCTCTCCCATCATCCCATCTCTTTCTCTCACACAGCCTCTCTCTCACACACTCTCTCTCACATCACCCCATCTCTCTCTCTCTCTCTCTCTCTCTCTCTCTCTCTCACACACACACACACAGCCTCTCTCTCTCACGTCATCCATCTTCGTCTCTCACCCACAGCCTCTCTCTCACATCATCCCATATCTCTCTCTCACATACAGCCTCTTTCTCTCTCTCTTCCTCTCTTTCTGAGCCTCTTTCTCAGTCTCGCCCCCCCCCCCCCCCCCCCCCCCCCCCCCCCCCCCCCCCCCCCCCCCCCCCACACACACACACAACTGCATCAGCTACACACTGACATAAATGACAGACAGATAGAGAGAGAAGGAGATATGGAAACAGAAAAATGAGGACAGCTGTCCAGAGGTTACTTACAGCATTTGATGAAATGGTAGTGGGACATGTTGTCCTTTTATCAGTCAGACAGATAGTCAGAGACAGTCAGCCACAGGTTCCCTCCAGCTCTGGCTAAGCTAACAGCAGTGCTAGTAACCCAGCACCATGCATTATTCATTCAGCTGCTATCGACTCCGCTCCTCTCTGCATTATTCACTATAGGATTCAGATGGCAGCAGAGCACACACACACACACACACACACAGTCAGCAGGCAGACACAGCATCGTAGAGTTGCAGCGCTTGCAGCTCTCCCAGCCGTCGGCCAGATAACCGCCACACAACCTCTCCCCAATCATGACCGGCGCACGTGCTCATTGCACATCACTGACTGACAGCACAGTAGATCCGCCCCACTGCAACACACCCCCCTGACGCAATGCTTCACACCTGACACACACATTTCCACTACAGATGTATGTGTCAGACACACACACACCACCTCTGCTTTTCCTGAGCTGAAAGAAAAAGGGGCGGAATTAATTGGGGTGACTCTTCACTGTCGAGGATGAGAGAGAGAGAGAGAGAGAGAGAGAGAGAGAGAGAGAGGATAAGGAGAGGATAAGGAGAGAACGGAAAAGGAGGAAGAAAGGGATGGAGCGCATTCGATAGCGGCAGAGAAAGAGAGGGAACAATTGCAAAAGGAGGGGAAATAGAGAAACAGAAGTAGAAAGATGGCAAGAGAGAGGGAGGAAGTAAAATGGAGAGGAAACGACAGAGCTGGAGAGAGAGTGATGTTGAGCTGCTGCAGTGCGGCTCTGCTCTGTTCTCAGGGCTGTGACGGGATAAATGTTCAGCAATGGTCCTTTAACTGGCCACAAATTAGCTCTAGATAAGCCTGGTCATCATTTAACGACCGGTCACGTACCGTCACACACACTTCATCATACATGTCACCCCCTCTCTCACACAGCACCACCACACCACTGATTTACACTCATGGCATGAAGTGTGAAGCGGCCACGTTTATGTGTGTGTTTGTTTGCGTGTGTGTGTGTGTTTGGATGTATGTGTATGTCTATAGATTTACTGTGAATATACGTGCCTCATACTGCATGTGATTGTGTGAGGAGATTGATTTGCATGCATGAATAAGTTAGCAGCAGCATAGAACAGCAACTAGATCTCACAGTCTCATGTCAGAATTAGAAGTACAGCCATGTTTCTCAAACGTCAAATTTCAAAGTTGTTCCAAACGTCAAATTTCAGTGTTTAAGGTTAATTTTGTGCATTAACTCCAAATTCTTAAGGTTAGGCATTAAAAGCCAAATTAAGCTCGATATGAAAATGTGGTCGAAGGCTTCATATGGAGGGTGTAACGCAATTGCGGAGCCTCCGGAGGCATGCAGAGGCCAAACAAAGCTCCGTACCGTATCGCTGTGAGCCTCTCAAATGTTTTAACAATGCGGAGGGCTTGGTATAGCTCCACATTGACATGATTGGTTGACGATAGGTGGGGGCGGAAGGTCCTGCATAAACAGGAACTCACAACTTCCTTCACAGCAGCTCTGTGCTGCTCCATGATGTTGGATTGACCATGCACCCCCTTTAACTCTGAATGGTTTAGGTAAGAGGTTAAGGTAAGGGTTAAGGTAAGGGGTTAAGGTAAGGGGTTAAGGTAAGGGTTAAGGTAAGGGTTAAGGTAAGGGTTAAGGTAAGGGGTTAAGGTAAGGGGTTAAGGTAAGGGTTAAGGTAAGGGTTAAGGTAAGGGTTAAGGTAAGGGGTTAAGGTAAGGGTTAAGGTAAGGGGTTAAGGTAAGGGTTAAGGTAAGGGGTTAAGGTAAGGGTTAAGGTAAGGGGTTAAGGTAAGGGTTAAGGTAAGGGTTAAGGTAAGGGGTTAAGGTAAGGGGTTAAGGTAAGGGTTAAGGTAAGGGGTTACGGTAAGGGTTAAGGTAAGGGTTAAGGTAAGGGTTAAGGTAAGGGTTAAGGTAAGGGGTTAAGGTAAGGTTTAAGGTAAGGGTTAAGGTAAGGGGTTAAGGTAAGGGTTAAGGTAAGGGTTAAGGTAAGAGGTTAAGGTGAGGGTTAGGGTAAGGGTAAGGGTTAAGGTAAGGGTTAAGGTAAGAAGTTAAGGAGAGGGTTAAGGTAAGGGGTTACGGTAAGGGTTAAAGTAAGGGGTTAAGGTAAGGTTTAAGGTAAGGGTTAAGGTAAGGGGTTAAGGTAAGGGTTAAGGTAAGGGTTAAGGTAAGAGGTTAAGGTGAGGGTTACGGTTAGGGTAAGGGGTTAAGGTTTGGGGTTAAGGTAAGGGGTTAAGGTTTGGGGTTAAAGTAAGGGTTAAGGTAAGGGGTTAAGGTAAGGGGTTAAGGTTTGGGGTTAGGTAAGGGGTTAAGGTAAGGGTTTAGGTAAGGGGTTAGGTAAGGGGTTAAGGTTTGGGGTTAAGGTAAGGGGTTTAGGTAAGGGGTTAAGGTTTGGGGTTAAGGTAAGGGGTTTAGGTAAGGGGTTAAGGTTTGGGGTTAGGTAAGGGGTTAAGGTTTGGGGTTAGGTAAGGGGTTAAGGTTTGGGGTTAGGTAAGGGGTTAAGGTTTGGGGTTAGGTAAGGGGTTAAGGTTTGGGGTTAGGTAAGGGGTTAAGGTAAGAGGTTAAGGTAAGGGGTTAGGTAAGGGGTTAAGGTAAGAGGTTAAGGTAAGGGGTTAGGTAAGGGGTTAAGGTTTGGGGTTAGGTAAGGGGAGAGAGAATAAAGTAGATGTCACGGGTCAAAATTTTGATTGATGACCCTATGTGAACCTATGTGAACTCTATGTGAACCCTATGTAGTGATGACGTGTGCATGTCTTCTGGTCAGGCAAGCCTGGTTAGGTGGGGGCTATGGGGTGAGTAAGGGTCCATTTGACAGGCCGTTAATGATTGATGACCCAAGCCTGATTTATGACCCTATGTAATGATTTATGACCCTATGTCATGTAGAAGGGTGTATGCCCAGGGGGGTTGGTGGGGTTGAGTAAGTGACCATGTGTCAGGTCAACCTGTTACTGTTTCTCACGGTTTGGGTTGGTTAAGGCCCCTTATAAAGCCGCTGAACAATACCTGTTTAAGAGTGCACAAGATCTTAAGAATAACCATGGAATTTGGGATCGGTACCAAAGCAGTGATGACTGTAACAACTGAAACAGGCCTTCGGGTTGCCCATAGAGCAAGGGCAAAGTATCAACCAGCAATATATGATGCGCCAAAAAAACGTTTTTTAAATGTGTATAGAACCCAAATACCGCCAGCAAATGCTCTGACAGATCAAGTGTTGATGTCTAATGGCCAGCAGTGGGGGTATCGGTTTGATTACCTGGCCTGTAGAGTGACCCTCTATACGGTAGATGAAGGAGAAGAATATACAGACCAGACTGTAGGCTTGGAATATGGTGTTGAAGACTGGTCGGTTTTTCGCAAGGTTGTGTGTCCTGAACTGAGCCTTATCACCAAGGGGTATAGTGTGTTCACGGGCCACGAGACCCGTTGGGAAGGTACCCCGGACTCCTCAGGACAAATATTTCACAGGGTGAAAATACAAAGAAAGAATGGCCGACCGTGCGGCAGCGTGGAGTTCTATATCGGCCCCGAGGCAATCCGAAACCACAAACTTAGGGGTGGTGGCCTGACTGGGGATACCCGACTGCGTCTGCTTATTCCTTTTAACAGTTGGGATGTACTGGAATTGAAAATGTTGCAACCGTTGGATGCTCTCTTTGTACAGAGCCAACAGCGTCAGAGCCTTGTTCATTTAAAGAAGTGCATAATATATACGAATCGTAAAGATTACGATGCAAAAGAGCCTCAAGAAGATACAGCGTCAGAAGAAAACTAAGTAAGCGGATGCTTTAACCCCGCCCCCCCAGATACCCAAGGGCCTTGTTCTACAATAAAAAGAAAAAAAGCAGCCAGTTCTTCATTTCAGCATACACCATGGATCTCCAGACCATCTACGAGGAAGCCACTACGTCATGGGGGCCCGACACTAAAGACTCTATGCCACGAAGCCCTACACTCTACGCACCCCTGGCAAGACCCGTGACACCCCCGACATTTACCCAGCCTGAGGATGTGTTTGATGGGGTGGCCAGTACTGTTTTTGTGGATACAATCAAGGCCTCTGTAGCTACACTTTTAAACGTGGTGATTGGCGAATATATACGAGAAAAATGCATCGGCTGTGAGATCAATCATCCCAGCCAGCGTCGTCATCCTTGCCTCTACGACCCTCCTAGATACTACTTTTTCAATCATTTTGAGGAGCTGGTGAAAAGACTGTGGTCCTGCCGTTTTATACCAGCGCTGGTCATCGCCCTGGAGTCTATGGGTATTGCGCCGTCTATCCCTAGAGTTTACGGGGTAACCGAAGCCTTCCTACATGAACTGAAGGAGGCCCTCTTCATCCATGAGAAACTCAAAGAAATCCGACACACCCTGGTGGACGACAACAAATACAGGGAAGCTGTGATGGCTGATGTGATGCTTTTCTGGCTCAATAAATCCCAAGAGACCGAGTGACATTTTGTTTATTTAGAGCTATGGGTAACTATGTGTCTACGATGTTTGAGCGAATAAATACATTTTTTCTTTTGAGAGACCTTACAAATGTTATGCATCAGATTATTGAAAATAAAGTGAACAATGTAAAGTTCTACACAACCCACAATACAGGGGTTATTGTAGAGCGTGTGTTAAAAATGGAGCAAATCATGAAACATGTCCGACATACGGGCGAGAGTTTACAATGGTCACATATGGTATCAAGGCTTGTTGAGGATTCTGAAGAACTAGAAATAACTTTGGCTAAGATTTTACATTATTTGTTTGAACCACCCTTTAATGTGAATGTGTATCATATTTGTTGTTTATATACTTATATATCAGACGTGTGTGTTTTAAAAATTCAGCGAAACAAACCTGTAAATCTAAACAATATATACAGGGTGTTGCATGCTGTGATTGTTGAGAAAACGGGGACTTGTATCTTGCAACAAATCCTGAATTGTCTGTATACGTAATAATTGTTGCATTCTTAAAATAAAAATTCACAAACTGAAATATTGTCGTTATATGAAAGTGGCTCATTACAGTTATTGTACCTCAGAGAGGCAAGAAGGATGGCTGAGCAGCTGTTGAAAAACATATATTATAATCCCTCTAACCCCGGGTCTTATGGGGGTAAAGAGCGTTTACAGAGAGCTATAGTCGAAGAAACAGGTAGTCTGTTAAGCGATGCTAAAGTGAATGAATGGTTATCAGAGCAAGATGCCTACACTCTACATAAACCTGTAAGAAAACATTTTCCAAGAAATAGAGTTTTTTCTACGCATCCATTATCCCAATTTCAGGCGGATCTATGTGACATGCAGTCCCTTGCCGATAAAAATGATGGAAATCGCTACATGCTAACGGTTATAGATATTTTCTCTAAATTAGCCTATGTAAGGGTGTTAAAAAATAAGAGCGGGGCAGAGGTGACCAGGGCCTTTGAATCGATCTTGAAGGCAGGAGGCGCCCCCAAGAAAGTGCAGACGGATGGCGGAAAATAATTTTTTAATAAAACATTTCAGAAGCTAATGAATAAGTATAATATAGTACATTTTGCTACAGGCTCTGATTTGAAAGCTTCGGTTGTGGAACGCTTTAATAGGACTTTGAAAGAGCGGATGTGGCGCTATTTTACAGCTCACAACACCAACCGATATACAGACATAGTTCAGGATTTAGTAAACGGTTACAACCACAGCTACCATAAGACTATACGTATGAAGCCCTCGGAGGTCTCTTCGGAAAACTCTTTTCAAGTCTTTAAAAATATGTATGGTTTGTTCCCACTTCGCCGTAAGAAAAAAATGACTTTTAAATTCCTAGTGGGTGACTTGGTGCGTATATCAAAGTTGAGGGGTGTTTTCGACAAAAAATACGAACAAGGCTTTAGCTCGGAGTTGTTTACCGTTACCGAATGTCTGCCACGCATTCCGCCGGTCTACAAATTAAAAGATTATGACGGGGATCTTATAGAGGGATCTTTTTATGAGAAGGAATTACAGAAGGTCCAGTTGGGTAAAGACAAAGTCTTTCACGTGGAGGAGATTCTAGATCAGAAGAGAGAAAAGGGTAAAAAATGGTTGCTGGTCCGCTGGAAAAACTGGCCTCAAAAGTTCAACAGTTGGGTATTGGAGCAGGATGTGGTGGAGGCAACGGGGGTTAATTTAAACCCCTAGTCATGATAACTAGCGCATCATTCGCGTGTACACAGTTGGGCATCATGGAACACAGCGGCTTCTACCTGACTCTCCCCAGTAATGCGTCGGCACAGATATATCGTAATAATCAGAGTTCGAAGTATACAACCAATTTTCCAAAGCCTATAGAGTTATCAGAGGCTTGGGAAGTAGGTCTCAGCGAGATTACATACCCCCATAGTTGGTATAATATCAAAGCTAAGGACCGTGATTTTTATTGCAAAAGGTTCTCGGAACCTGCGAAACTTATTAAGCTTAAAAAAGGTTTCTATAGAACCGTCGACAGGATCGTCTCAGAGTTGAATGAACACCTAACCCTGAACAAGATGGAAATATTCCTATTCTACAATCCAATCCATAAAAGGATACAAATCTCAGGGCCTGCTAACGGAGGTATAAAGACCAGCGGTAATTTATCCTACATGTTGGGGATGGGTCCCAATAAATGGACGTATGTGAACGATAAATTATTCCCATTCCCTGCGGATATACATGCAGGCTTTTACAACATATTTGTCTATACCGACATCATAACCTATCAAAGGGTCGGAGACAGCTGTGTGCCCCTCCTGCGAACAGTTCATATAGACGGCAAGGATGGGGACATCGTCACTGTCAATTATGACAAGCCGCACTACGTACATGTCAGCAAGAACTATATTGAAAACATTCTGGTTGAGCTTAAAACGGATCAGAACGAAAACATTGAATTTACTTATGGTAAAACGATTGTAAAACTCCACTTTAGACCCACCAAAACCTCTCTACATATATAATAGCTGTATTATATTTATAAACATAATACAAATAAAAGGGTTATGGAGCACCATCAGCTCGACCCTAACCGTTATGTTTCATACTATGTGGATCAAGTGGGTAATGGACTACCAGGATATCATGGAGCGCCGACAATGTATGGTTCGGGGATAGGAGGTATATTCCGTAACCTCTTCAGGATGGTTTTACCGTTTATGAAGAGAGGCTTCAGCATAGCCAAACCACATTTAAAATCAGCGGCTAAAAATATAGTAAGTGAGGTTGTAGCCAATGCTATGACCCGAAGGGCGTCACCAGAGGTGGAGCATCAAGAAGGCTCGGGGCTTATGATATTGTCTCGAAGGCCAAAAAAGAGACCCCCTGGTTTAAGGCGTAGACCTGCACCTAAAAAGCGGCGGTTAACTGTTAAAAGAACCTCAGTAAGTCAAAGACGGGGTAAAGTGAGGAGGTCTGTACCAAAACAGGCTAAAAGAATACTAGGAAGTATTTTCTAAAAGAATAAGTGACATGGCTCTTTTACATCGAATGTCCTCTGAAGCTATAAAGACAGAACTTGATCTTTTCACGGCACCGTTAACGCAGCATTCAATAGATAGATCCAGTTATGTGGAGATAGCCCCTCTCTCTGCTATTACCGATAACGGGCCTATCGAATTTTTCATACCAGGCCATGGTGACAACTATCTGGACCTCAACAACACCTTGGTGCATTTACGTCTAAAAGTGACCAAAAGAGATGGGTCTAATATTGCAGACGATGCCAAAGTGAGTCTCATTAATTACCCCTTGGCCACCATTTTCTCCCAAGTTGATGTGACTTTGGGTGAACGCCTAATCAGTCAAAGCAGCGCTACATACCCTTATAGAGCCATCATGGAGTGTTTACTAAACTACTCCGAAGACACTCTCAAAACCCAATTTAGCGCCGGGCTGTTTAGCAAGGATACTGCAGGAGCCTCTATGGAATCGACAGACCCTTCCACCGGTGCAAACAAAGGACTAGCGGCACGAGCTCGCTACTGCGCCGAATCTCGAGAGTTTCATTTGCTAGGCCCTATACACTCTGACATTTTCTTTCAAGAACGGTTACTCTTAAATTCGGTTGATTTAAGATTAAAATTAACCAGGGCCAAGGATGATTTTTGCCTGATGTCTCCCCAAGACGGGGATTTTAGTTTGAAAGTGTTGGGGGCAACCCTTTTTATTAAAAAAGTATCTGTATCTCCGGCCGTGCGCCTGGGTCACTCACATGCTTTGATGAAAGGAAATGCCCTTTACCCTCTCCAAAGAATTACCATGAAAACCTTTAGCATACCTGTGGGCAGTAGAATCTGCAGTCAAGAAAACCTATTTCTAGGCCCTTTACCTAGATATGTGGTTATAGGTCTGGTTGATCACGCCTCTAATACGGGCAGTTTAGATAAAAAAACCTTTAATTTTCAGCACTTCAATGCAGAGTATGTAGCGCTCTGTCAGGACGGACGTCAGGTTCCGGCGAAGGCTTTCCAACCACAATTTAATAACAACATATCTGTGCGAGAATTTTACAATCTATTCCTGGCTACAGGGCGACATCTAAAAGATCTCTCTTTACCTATTGACAGAAATGATTTTGCAGAGGGTTACACATTGTATGCTTTCAATTTATCACCTGATGATGACACCTCAGGAAATCTGTCTGTGGTGTCCCAAGGTAACCTCAGGCTGGAAATGCGTTTCCGTACACCTTTAACCTGTACAGTTAGCATGATTGTTTACGCATGCTCTGATTCAATCTTGGAAGTGAATGCCCGAAGACAGGTCTTAGTGGATTATTATTAAGGACCTTTGAACAAAGACATGAATACCCAAGAGTTGGACGGGCTCATGAGCCGCTTGATTGGAAAACAATTTTGTGGAGTGTTGGCTTGTGATGAATTACCTATGGATATATGGTCTGAGAGGCCTGCAATGTTTATTGTCAATACCCATCCTAAACACATGCCTGGTGAACATTGGCTAGCTATGACATTAGAACAGGAAGGTGGACGAAAAATCTCAACTTTTTTTGATTCCTATAGCTTTCCCCCCGGTTTTTCACATTTCCCTAAATCTATTAAAGATTTTTTGACCCTAAACGGTACAAAGATCTACTACAACATCAAACAAGTGCAAGATAACCTTTCCACTACATGCGGTCACCACTGTGTATTTTACCTGTGCCAAAGAGCCCGGGGAGTTTCTTTTGAAGATGTTATGTCTCTTTATAAGGATGATTTAAGAAGTAATGATAACCTTGTATCTTGTTTTGTTAGAAAATATCAAAAGTGTTCAAATGTGTGTCCTTTAAGAACGCGTAATCAAGGCGTATGCTCACGTCATATGTTTCAAGAATGCCACAAATGTTAACTTGCTTATTTTTCAAATAAAAAATTTATTGAATTTAATCATAGTCATTCAAAAGTCATTTTCAAAAGTCTAACCACGCCGAGAGATCGGGTTTAGGAAAAGGTCCTGAGACGTTCATGGGAGTAAATGAGTTAGCATCATCGCTTTCATATGGGGCCGGTGTCGTTGGGGCATCTTTAGGGGTGCTGTATCTCGTTGAAGGCTTTTGTTTTAAAGCTTGAATCTGTTGACGAAGCTTATGGTTGGGTACACCGGAGAGGGGGATGTTGAGGATTGCCAGGGCCTTAAGAAACTGACGCCAGCCGGGAGGCCTTCGGTCATCAGCAACCTTGTGGGCAGCCGTGGTACTTTTAAGCAAGTCCTGCATATGGGACCCCCTAACCACAGAGCCCTGAAGGATAAACTCTCCAGAGTCGTTCCAAGCAGCTATCCCCTTTGAGTCTTTTATCTTGTTCATAATGTATTTAACATTCTTCCTGTTACGTAAAGGCACATGTGTCAGTAGGTCATGCATAACTTTATCTTCAAATGGCATTTGAGCTTCACCCGACATATTATCTCCACTAGGTAAGATCGACGGTACAGGCCTTACAGGGGCATGGCTATCGTTAGGTTCGACATCTGTTAAAGGGTCCGGTAGGGAAAGGGTTAAATGGTTAGTCTCTCTCTCCCCTTGCTTTACCCGAGTCAAATACCTTTGCATTAGGTTTGTGTATTTTTGAATCTTATCATAGGGGTTCAATCCTTTTCGGTTCAAAACATCCTTCATGGCCGTATCCAAATCATTTTCCGCTGTTTGTCTGATATCTTCAGGACCCTGCATTTGTTTTTTAAGTCTATCCAACTCTTGTTGAGGCACCAAGTACATTTTAGTGGCCATCACACCCACGTGTTCAACCACCACGTCTGGCCGCAATAAGGCTGGTGATGAAGGGCACGGCTATACTGAGTAAAGGTAGAAGAAAACCCCCAGACTGTTGTATACTATGTCTTTTCTTTTGAAGACTGGCCCTTTTATTGGCAAAGAGTTTGATCGCTGTCTTTTGTCTCCTTAATTTTTTCAATTGGTTCAGGGTGAGTGGAATGCGTCCTTTGAGAAGATTCAAAGCAATCTCACATAGGGCTAATATGAGATCTGAAGAACAGCGACCCAAGATGGCCTTCCGTTCTTTAGCTGTAGAACCTACTAGCCTTCTCAAGAGGGGGAGGTTTCTTTTTAAACGCAGAGACATAGCGTTTACTTTTTAGGAAGGTATGCAGCAGGCCTCTCCCCCGGAAACAGCCCTGTACGTAGCCTAAGGTGTTCTGGAGTATTTGCTTTTAAATCCACGATTAAATAAGAAAATGGCTCTTTGGTAGCGTCCTCATAGCTCTCCATAAAGTATGATTTCCGTCCAGGGTACATCTGCTGAGCTAGAGTGCTAATTTGCAGTTTGTCTCTAGGATTTTTAAACAATACCATGTAGTTGGCATTCAAGCTAATGGTCCGACTATTTTTACCTTGGTGAAACACATTCTGGACCAAGTAAAGCACGGACAGGTTTCTATGATGAGTATATTGGGTAAAAGCTTGTGCAATTTCAGGGTGTTCGCTACCAGCAAATAGCATATCGTCCAAAACCAGCAGATTATTTACATGTGGGGGGAGAAGTTCATCATCAGACAGAGAATCGGGTATTCCTTCAACAAACTTGATTTTTATTGTCTTCAATAATTCATCATACAGAGGTTGGTAACATGAATAACACCATACAATATTGTCAGGCTTTTGAGATAACACATGTTCAGAATTCTCTAAAATACTTTTTACAAAAAAAGTTTTGCCACTGTTTGAAGGGCCGGCAATTAATGCTGAAAAAGGCAATTGTAGCCGGGGGTCAAAACCCTCGACAGCAGTCATAATATCTTAAGCTTTAAGACACACTGGGGCTTGTAGCATAAGTCAGTAGCCAAAGGGCAATGTGGTACCGTCAGGCAATAGCTGTCTCTTGTCATAGACTACCCTGAATCTTTTAGTGAGTGGTGCGTTTCTTAGATGGAACCCCTTTTTATCCCTCACTATTTTGTTGTAGGAGCTCAAAATCTCCAAGTCACTATTCTTGTCCTTTACGAACCCCTCGACCAAGCGCGTGATTGATTCCAAGTTTACACGCGGTGCATTTTCATAGTTTTGAGTCACGCCTTTGGCTTTCAACACCACGTGATTGGCTTTAGTCCTAAAAGCATAGCTTTTTGGACCACATGAGGACCATTCTGTAATATGGTCACCCTCTTCGAGTTCACTCGTTAAACCCCCAAGATAGTTGCTAAGTGGGGGGGTCCAATCCCCCGGTTTGCTTACATAGACCACAGAGTCTGTGTCGTGGTAAAGAACCCGCCTCTGAAGCTGTTCCATGAGGGTGTACAGTTCAAGGCGGCCATAGGCTGTGGTAAATGCTGCAAGAAACACATTTACATTACCCGGGGGTAGAACCCACTTTTGGTGGCGCCTCCATTGCACCAAGGCAATGTCTTGACTCAAGAAGGAAAAATGTGAAATTTCGTATTGGTCCGAAAAAACAAATTCCAAAAATTCTTCGGGGTCTTTAATGATCGAAGTTGTTAGCATATTGCATCTCTGCGCTAATTTCCCCCAAAGGGAGTTCAAGTACAATTTCGACACATTTCTTTTGGTTTTGTTGACCTCTATTCTGTCAGGGTCAAGAAGTATGCCTTCTCTGTCATGGTAGTCTTGAATGTACTGGTCTTTACTTTCTTGATCTGTGACCGATGCAGGATAGCCTGAAGCCATCTGCTTGCATCTCAAGAAGGTTTTGATGTACTCTTTAAAAAGTGTGTCTGATTTCCTGGAAAAGTTCCACACTTCAAAGATTTTGGCCACACGATACCCCTTCTCTAAAGCCTTAGAGAATTCTACAGTGACCCATACACCGGTCAGGGCTCTTTCTTGATCTGTGTGATCACAGGGGTTTTCCTGGTTGTGGTTTTCACAGCATGTGCGACAAAGGGGAAAGAAAAGTTTTCCTTTAGGACCCTTGTAAGGCAACACAGGTATAAACAGCCCCCTAGGAGGGTAGACAGTCGCTTTGATTAAACCAAAATAATTTTGGGGTTCGTCAAAGTCGCTGTGAATAATTTCAGGATGCCCTATAGGATAGAATGAGGAACTCATTACATGAGGATATAGGGATGTAAAATCTACATAGCCTATTGTCTCGTCGGGTTGAGCTACATAACGCAATGTCAAAGCATTGGTCCGGCCTCCAAACAAGGCCTGTCGCGGTTCCAGGGGCTCTGGAGGGTCATAATGGGTAAGGAAGGCCTTAACACTAGGATCTGCCTTTTTGAGGGCTGTCCATTCGTGCTCCCACAAAACCACAACTTTTAACCCGTAAGTAGCCTTTAAAGAATTCAGTTTGTCTTGAAACTCTTGGTACATTTCCCCAAAAGTCTTTTGGGTTAGGACACACAAGGTGTGGGGGACAAAGCATAATTTACAACCGTGGAAGAAACAACCGTTGTACTCATACACTGTCTCAACCCCGTCAATCTGTGTGTATCCATCTACATGGTAAGGCCCAAAAGCCTTCTCCCCCCGATTCAAAGCATGTTGGATAAAAATATCTTTATCCTGGGCCAAGTACTCCAACCATTGAATGGAACCACTAGAGTAGGCCTTGAATTGGCGTCGGTAGTTGTCTGGCGATGGGATAGCTATAGATTCAGGAGTTAGATAGTGTGTACGATAGGTTTTCATGCACGCTGATGCAATAGTTGTACAGCTCCAGGGGTCAATGCCCGCATCTTTGATTACCTCTTCTCTGAATCTGAGGCATCCTTCACGAAGTATAACAACGTCATTGTCACAGTATGATTCCATCTCTTTATGGAAATCAAAAGTGCCATGTCTTACGGTCTCGTACCATGTCATGAATCTCTCACGCTCTTTGGGAGACATTTGATCACACCCGTACATTTCGGGGGCTGGATAAGATCCTATATAATGTAGATTCTCCTCAGATGTGAAGAAATGAGGGAAATAGCCTTTGACAGAGTTTTCAAAACCCAAGGCCTCTGGCATTTGAGCCAATCTCATGGGTAAGAAGCTTAAGCTGTCAATGTATCTCTGTTTGAAGGCGGGGTCAACAAAGCATAATATTTTACTCCCTTGAGCTATGACACTGGGTGCCACGCCTTGCTGTATCAAAGGGTTCAGAAGCAGATAGGAGTCATAGGCCCTAGCATTGTGAGCTATAAACGTGAAGTTTCTGTACTGGGCTTTTCTAAAATGTTTTAGAAAGAGTCGGGCACAATCGGGTCCCTCGGCCGACCATTTTTCACCCTTGAAAGTCATGGTTGACACAAAAATAGGCAAATGAACCCCTGATTGCTGAGTTGTCTCAAAATCATAAAACACATATTTCTCTGTATGTTCATCTTCAGCCAAGGGCTGAATGTAACACTCATGTGTTACTTCTTGAACCGCTTCCGCGTCTCTGCTTTTCAAAGGACCTTTACAGATTGGGCAGTGTATAATTCCACAAACATGAGGTTTAGGGCTATCTATTTTAAGGTTGTAATTGCAATGACATTTTGGACATTTCTTGTTAATGTCACAACTGCTTTACATGCCTTGGGATGCCATGTTTCAGTTTTGTGTTTTTCGTAACAGTAGGCCGAACGACATGTGCGGTGACAATCCGCACAGGGGGTCAAGTTTAGCGGCTGCATAGGGCAATGTTTATCCAGACATACTGAACAGTTGTAACGGCACGAGTGCCCCCCCATGCGTGTGTAGCCGGTATGACAGGCTGGACAGACATATGGCGCGCCTAAAAAGGCTGTGATGTTAGTTACGGCATAGTAATGCTCATTTTGCACATAAAAGTACATAGTCTTAGGATGTGGTTCGGGTATATTTTGGAACTTGAGGAGAGCGTCATTAGCCCTACTGTGGTACAAAACCACAATCTTGATGTTCAGAAAGTTTTCAAATTTGACTATGTCTGAGAAAGCCACAGCATCCTGTATACCGAGACCCACCGCAGTTTGTAGCTCTCGAGCTTTATGTAACGCGGCTTGATCAGTACATCCTGGGCTGAGTAAGTGGGCCAAACCTATGGCAAAACATAGCTTATTACCTGGATTGTGAACGTTTATGAGATAGGCCCTTTTATTGCTTATGATTTCGGACTGCATTAAACTCTCGAGCTTTCGTCTCTGACCCCCGCCCCCTTGTGGTTGGCGTACTAATTGTACTACAAGTTCGAGGGTCCTATCTGCTAGCACGTTTAAATTTGACTGAACAAGGCGTTCTAGCAGTTTAACAAATTGTTCAAGCTCTGCTTCACCATTCTGTAAAATAAGCGATACCTTGCTCTGTAGACTGTCTCCACAAATTTCCAACTGTAAGAGATCCCTAGGTTCGCTATAATCTCTAATCCTCGCTAACAGTTCATTCAAAGTGTCCATAAGCATTACGTAAAACACAGCATATTCCCGAATCTGACCCCCCCATGCGAAATTGAAAAACTGGCGAACCTCAATATTGTTGAATTTATTTCGACGCAAAACATGTACACTTCGATCAAGACCTCCCCCCTCCAGATTTGCTAGGCAATTGTCCAACTGTTCAAAAACATCGTATTGGGTTTCAGACTCTTCGGACATTGGTGTTAAAGGCTGATTTATAGGTGTCTGGGGTGCCGAATTAAACCTAGCGCTCTCGTTCTGTACAATGATCTCAAGACCGCCCCCCTCCAGATTTGCTAGACATTTGTCCAACTGTTCAAAAACATCATATTGACTTTCAGACTCTTCGGACAATGTTGTTAAAGGCTGTCTTAGAGGTGTCTGTGGGGCCGAATTAAACCTAGGGCTCGCGTTAAGCTGGGTAATTAGAGATATGATGGTTTCGGGAATCTGTGTTAACATGTTTTCCTCGGAAGGCCCTGACTCATTCATACGTGTAATAATGTCTATGAGTTCGGAGGGAATCTGGGATAATAGATTTTCATCTATTGTCATTATGTCAATTACCCCCGAATCATTCATATGATTAACTATATCTTGGAGCTCTGTAGGGATCCTGGCTAAGAGGGTTTCAATTGTCTCACTTTGGTCTATAGGGGGCGCCATCTGTCTAATTAAGGATGTGTGTGTGTGTGTGTGTGTGTGTTTACATGTGTGTTTTTTAACGGCGGTATTTGCTTGTTTTAGCCCTAATGTTTTTTAACATACGGGGTAGCTCGCTACGCCAGAATGACACATCCTGATTGTATTGATGCTCGAGTAGAATACACATGCGCCTCTGGAGTAGAGCCTTTCGTGATTTTAAACCCAGGGTAAACGCTTTGAAAAAACGTTCTTGGTCTATTTCAGAATCTGCTGTTTCCCCCACAGAATTGGCCGATTCAAGAAGGTTGGCAGCTTCACAGAACATCAAATCGTCTACCTCAGAAATGTCATTTAAATCTTTGACATCATCAGGTTTCGCTGGTGTCTTTGGAGCCTCCTCGGGGATGCTTGTCTGGGCATCCTCCGATGTTTGTGCGTTGTGTTCATAAGCCGGTGAGGAGTCTGAAATAAAAATAATACATACACAAATAGGTTATTAACCCTCAAATATGTTAAAAATGCCAAATACATTTCAGATATAAGCCTATATATTAACAATACATTAATTAAATACCTCGGCTTTTTTGACGAGGGCTGTTCTGAAGAAGCTCTGAAACCAGGGGCTGATGTCTTTGTTCAACCTGTATTACAGCATCTGCAGGTTCGGTAGATGGTGAGCCTGAAAAAAAACAAACAAACAAACAAAAAAACAGCATTAGGCCTTGTTTTAACATATTCCGGCATAAAAAAAAATATAAATATTAAAATAATAATATATATAAATAATAATATATAATTGATTCATACCTAGTCCTTGGAACGACGTCTCGTGAATATCGGCCAAGTAGAATTGTTCGGGTGAAGCGGAACTGTGGATCTGAGCACTAATTATCCTTTGGTGTTTAGAAATATGGGGGACAACGTTGTCCTGGCCAAGGGGAGTTGACCTGCCGTTTAAAGTCTCTGTTCGCTGCTTTTGTGTAAATACATCCTGGAGTAGGGCAGAATTGTCTCGTAGTCATATGCTTCGCAGAAACCGTTCAGGCTCCATAGGGCATCGTTTAACCTTCTAGGCTTTAGGTCCTCTGTAAACATATAAAATAACTTTTAATATAAGATGCCCACACTTTTTGTTTTTAAGGTATAAATATTTTTATGTATGGAATTCTTGGAGCTTACTTACGTTGACAATTCAGGGCAGGCGTTTGTTTGTCGGCACTTTGTTTCGGAGCCCCATTGGATGGTTCGAGCTCAGTTATACCTCGGAGTATCTGCGTGAATGCTTCAGAATCTATAAAACATTCGACAATATTAAAGCTATAATCACTTTAGCTAATATTGCCTTGTTATACGGTAAGCATACTGATCCTAATGATTGTTTAATATTTCTATAACATCCCACGCTTTTCAAACAATTCCCCACAACAATCAAATCTAATAAAGATTTATTTCAAGAACTCACCTTGCGATAGATCCATTAGACTGTTTTCCCCGATTATCTTTTTTAACGCTTCAGTCCGATAACGATTCTTGGAGTTTCTGGAGGTGCTGTTTGCATCGGAACTAAAACGCTGCTAACATTGCCCATGGTTTCTAGCGCTTTTGTACCCTACGACCTAGAGAAAAACCCCTGAATGATTTTTTTACATAGCATTTGGGGTTTGTCGTTTTTTTCGGGCTATACCCCCGCCCATGGTATATTTGACACATTTCAAACACATGGTATTGGGTGTGTCTAAACATTAGGATCCTTTTGGAGCTTCTAAAATCTCCGGGGTGCTAGCACCTAGATGCATGGGGTGTGTTGTTCTCGACATCGCTGGGATGAATGACTTTTTAGCCCACCTAAAAAAATAGTTTTATGAAAGGGCCTTTAAGATTAGGAGTCGTAAGACACAATATTATTGTTGGGGGGTAGGCATCTGTTTTGCAGGCTAGTGTAAACCTTGGTTTCAAACGACCCACCAGGCATGCAATGGTATTTTTTTAACAAACAACCCGCCCCCCTTTTTCTGTTTTTGAAACACACACACACACACACACACACACACACACACACACACACACACAGCCACTACAGAAAACTCCCTCACGCACATGCGCGCGCACATGGCTTTTTCCGCAAGATTTTTCTCAGGGACAGACTGCGCTAAGAGTGAACAAACGCGAGAGTTCATAACGTGGTGAGATTCTGATTTTAAAACCATTTATTTCATTCAAAATATTTAGTACATACATTTATATCGTTACATTCTTAAGGTATTTTACGATGCCTTTCTTACAGATCCTGGGAGCTTATGCAACCAACCGCCATTGTCCGTGTCGAGTTCACCCTCAAAAGGCAAGGCTCTCTTGCTATGTCCATCAACACATGGTAAGTTTTCACTCCAGGGGTAGATCCTCCGTCGGGCCTTTTGGTCTTGACTCTGTCTCAAGGAAAGCCTCGCCCAGCGCTTTAACTGTTCCCCATTTTGGAAGAGGAATGTCCAGCTTATTCATAAGTGTTATGAAAATTGGATAATCCACCCATTAAACTAAACACAGGAATAAAAAGTTACATGTTTGCGTGCTCTGGAAGCTAACCGGAGAATTGACAGACTTTGTAGCATTAGCCTGATCATAAAGGTCACAGGCTAAAATTGTCACTTTGTTGTCACGGGCTATAGTCCATTGAAGCAATTCTTAGAGCCTTGAGATCACTGCGGCCGCAGACCTGTTCTTCCAACGCATATCCTGGCACAATTTGTACACTTAGGACCTGTTCAATTTTACAAAGAGCCAGCCTGATGTTTCGCCATGCTCTCATCCCAGAAGCCGGGGGAAAACTCCCAGGTTTTTGCAGGATAAAGGGGTTTGGGGTCCCCGGTCTGTGAATACTTTACCGTAGAATCCTCCGGGTGGAATAGGTAAGACATGTGGCCCTCACGCGTACCCAAAATCCTTTAAACATTCTGGAGCTTCACACAGAAACTTCTTCAAGGCTTTGGTCACTGGGTTCATGACAAGCCGAGCATAACATCCCTAAAATTGGCATAGGTGTCATTTTGTTTAATATTCAGGGGGGGTTAGCATGTACAGTCTTAAACAGGTATTGTTCAGCGGCTGTATAAGGGCCTTAACCGAACCCAAACCGTGAGAAACAGTAACCGGTTGACCTGACACATGGTCCCTTACTCAACCCAGGGCATGCACCCTTCTACATGATCATAGGGTCATAAATCATTACATAGGGTCATAAATCAGCTTGGGTCATCAATCATTAACGGCCTGTCAAAGGGACCCTTACTCACCCCATAGCCCCCACCTAACAGGCTGCTATCAGGCTTGGGTCATCAATCATTAACGGCCTGTCAAATGGACCCTTACTCACCCCATAGCCCCCCACCTAACCAGGCTTGCCTGACCAGAAGACTGCACACGTCATCACTACATAGGTTCACATAGAGTTCACATAGTTCACATAGGGTCATCATCAAATTTTGACCCGTGACATCTACTCTATTCTCTCC
>NC_034175.2:63284842-63355351 GCF_002021735.2 Oncorhynchus kisutch | reverse complement strand
ATATTTGTCTATACCGACATCACAAACCTATCAAAGGGTCGGAGACAGCTGTGTGCCCCTCCTGCGAACAGTTTCATATAGACGGCAAGGATGGGGACATCGTCACTGTCAATTATGACAAGCCGCACTACGTACATGTCAGCAAGAACTATATTGAAAACATTCTGGTTGAGCTTAAAACGGATCAGAAAAACGAAACATTGAATTTACTTATGGTAAAACGATTGTAAAACTCCACTTTAGACCCACCAAAACCTCTCTACATATATAATAGCTGTATTATATTTATAACATAATAATAAATAAAAGGGTTATGGAGCACCATCAGCTCGACCCTAACCGTTATGTTTCATACTATGTGGATCAAGTGGGTAATGGACTACCAGGATATCATGGAGCGCCGACAATGTATGGTTCGGGGATAGGAGGTATATTCCGTAACCTCTTCAGGATGGTTTTACCGTTTATGAAGAGAGGCTTCAGCATAGCCAAACCACATTTAAAATCACGGCTAAAAATATAGTAAGTGAGGTTGTAGCCAATGCTATGACCCGAAGGGCGTCACCAGAGGTGGAGCATCAAGAAGGCTCGGGGCTTATGATATTGTCTCGAAGGCCACAAAAGAGACCCCCTGGTTTAAGGCGTAGACCTGCACCTAAAAAGCGGCGGTTAACTGTTAAAAGAACCTCAGTAAGTCAAAGACGGGGTAAGTGAGGAGGTCTGTACCAAAACAGGCTAAAAGAATACTAGGAAGTATTTTCTAAAAGAATAAGTGACATGGCTCTTTTACATCGAATGTCCTCTGAAGCTATAAAGACAGAACTTGATCTTTTCACGGCACCGTTAACGCAGCATTCAATAGATAGATCCAGTTATGTGGAGATAGCGCCCTCTCTCTCTGCTATTACCGATAACGGGCCTATCGAATTTTTCATACCAGGCCATGGTGACAACTATCTGGACCTCAACAACACCTTGGTGCATTTACGTCTAAAAGTGACCAAAAGAGATGGGTCTAATATTGCAGACGATGCCAAAGTGAGTCTCATTAATTACCCCTTGGCCACCATTTTCTCCCAAGTTGATGTGACTTTGGGTGAACGCCTAATCAGTCAAAGCAGCGCTACATACCCTTATAGAGCCCATGGAGTGTTTACTAAACTACTCCGAAGACACTCTCAAAACCCAATTTAGCGCCGGGCTGTTTAGCAAGGATACTGCAGGAGCCTCTATGGAATCGACAGACCCTTCCACCGGTGCAAACAAAGGACTAGCGGCACGAGCTCGCTACTGCGCCGAATCTCGAGAGTTTCATTTGCTAGGCCCTATACACTCTGACATTTTCTTTCAAGAACGGTTACTCTTAAATTCGGTTGATTTAAGATTAAAATTAACCAGGGCCAAGGATGATTTTTGCCTGATGTCTCCCCAAGACGGGGATTTTAGTTTGAAAGTGTTGGGGGCAACCCTTTTTATTAAAAAAGTATCTGTATCTCCGCCGTGCGCCTGGTCACTCACATGCTTTGATGAAAGGAAATGCCCTTTACCCTCTCCAAAGAATTACCATGAAAACCTTTAGCATACCTGTGGGCAGTAGAATCTGCAGTCAAGAAAACCTATTTCTAGGCCCTTTACCTAGATATGTGGTTATAGGTCTGGTTGATCACGCCTCTAATACGGGCAGTTTAGATAAAAACCCTTTAATTTTCAGCACTTCAATGCAGAGTATGTAGCGCTCTGTCAGGACGGACGTCAGGTTCCGGCGAAGGCTTTCCAACCACAATTTAATAACAACATATCTGTGCGAGAATTTTACAATCTATTCCTGGCTACAGGGCGACATCTAAAAGATCTCTCTTTACCTATTGACAGAAATGATTTTGCAGAGGGTTACACATTGTATGCTTTCAATTTATCACCTGATGATGACACCTCAGGAAATCTGTCTGTGGTGTCCCAAGGTAACCTCAGGCTGGAAATGCGTTTCCGTACACCTTTAGCCGTACAGTTAGCATGATTGTTTACGCATGCGCTGATTCAATCTTGGAAGTGAATGCCCGAAGACAGGTCTTAGTGGATTATTATTAAGGACCTTTGAACAAAGACATGAATACCCAAGAGTTGGACGGGCTCATGATCCGCTTGATTGGAAAACAATTTTGTGGAGTGTTGCTTGTGATGAATTACCTATGGATATATGGTCTGAGAGGCCTGCTAATGTTTATTGTCAATACCCATCCTAAACACCATGCCTGGTGATACATTGGCTAGCTATGACATTAGAACAGGAAGGTGGACGAAAAAATCCTCAACTTTTTTTGATTCCTATAGCTTTCCCCCCGGTTTTTCACATTTCCCTAAATCTATTAAAGATTTTTTGACCCTAAACGGTACAAAGATCTACTAACAACATCAAACAAGTGCAAGATAACCTTTCCACTACATGCGGTCACCACTGTGTATTTTACCTGTGCCAAAGAGCCCGGGGAGGTTTTCTTTTTGAGCTGGTTATGTCTCTCTAAAGGATGATTTAAGACAAGTAAGTAATGATAACCTTGTATCTTTGTTTTTGTTAGAAAATATCCAAAAGGTGTTCAAATGTGTTCCTTTAAGAACGCGTAATCAAGGCGATGCTCACGTCATATGTTTCAAGAATTGCCACAAATGTTAACTTGCTTATTTTTCAAATAAAAAATTTATTGAATTTAATCATAGTCATTCAAAAGTCATTTTCAAAAGTCTAACCACGCCGAGAGATCGGGGGTTTAGGAAAAGGTCCTGAGACGTTCATGTGAGTAAATGAGTTAGCATCATCGCTTTCATATGGGGGCCGGTGTCGTTGGGGGGGCATCTTTAGGGGTGCTGTATCTCGTTGAAGGCTTTTGTTTTAAAGCTTGAATCTGTTGACGAAGCTTATGGTTGGGTACACACCGGAGAGGGGATGTTGAGGATTGCCAGGGCCTTAAGAAACTGACGCCAGCCGGGAGGGCCTTCGGTCATCAGCAAACCTGTGGGCAGCCGTGGGTACTTTTAAGCAAGTCCTGCATATGGGACCCCCTAACCACAGAGCCCTGAAGGATAAACTCTCCAGAGTCGTTCCAAAGCAGCTATCCCCTTTGAGTCTTTTATCCTTGTTCATAATGTATTTAACATTCTTTCCTGTTACGTAAAGGCACATGTGTCAGTAGGTCATGCATAACTTTATCTTCAAATGGCATTTGAGCTTCACCCGACATATTATCTCCACTAGGTAAGATCGACGGTACAGGCCTTACAGGGGCATGGCTATCGTTAGGTTCGACATCTGTTAAAGGGTTCCGGTAGGGAAAGGGTTAAATGGTTAGTCTCTCTCTCCCCTTGCTTTACCCGAGTCAAATACCTTTGCATTAGGTTTGTGTCATTTTGAATCTTATCATAGGGGTTCAATCCTTTTCGGTTCAAAACATCCTTCATGGCCGTATCCAAATCATTTCCGCTGTTTGTCTGATATCTTCAGGACCCTGCATTTGTTTTTTTAAGTCTATCCAACTCTTGTTGAGGCACCAAGTACATTTTAGTGGCCATCACACCCACGTGTTCAACCACCACGTCTGGCCGCAATAAGGCTGGTGATGAAGGGCACGGCTATACTGAGTAAAGGTAGAAGAAAACCCCCAGACTGTTGTATACTATGTCTTTTCTTTTGAAGACTGGCCCTTTATTGGCAAAGAGTTTGATCGCTGTCTTTTGTCTCCTTAATTTTTCAATTGGTTCAGGGTGAGTGGAATGCGTCCTTTGAGAAGATTCAAAGCAATCTCACATAGGGCTAATATGAGATCTGAAGAACAGCGACCCAAGATGGCCTTCCGTTCTTTAGCTGTAGAACCTACTAGCCTTCTCAAGAGGGGGAGGTTTCTTTTTAAACGCAGAGACATAGCGTTTACTTTTAGGAAGGTATGCAGCAGGCCTCTCCCCCCGGAAACAGCCCTGTACGTAGCCTAAGGTGTTCTGGAGTATTTGCTTTTAAATCCACGATTAAATAAGAAAATGGCTCTTTGGTAGCGTCCTCATAGCTCTCCATAAAGTATGATTTCCGTCCAGGGTACATCTGCTGAGCTAGAGTGCTAATTTGCAGTTTGTCTCTAGGATTTTTAAACAATACCATGTAGTTGGCATTCAAGCTAATGGTCCGACTATTTTTACCTTGGTGAAACACATTCTGGACCAAGTAAAGCACGGACAGGTTTCTATGATGAGTATATTGGGTAAAAGCTTGTGCAATTTCAGGGTGTTCGCTACCAGCAAATAGCATATCGTCCAAAACCAGCAGATTATTTACATGTGGGGGGAGAAGTTCATCATCAGACAGAGAATCGGGTATTCCTTCAACAAACTTGATTTTTATTGTCTTCAATAATTCATCATACAGAGGTTGGTAACATGAATAACACCATACAATATTGTCAGGCTTTTGAGATAACACATGTTCAGAATTCTCTAAAATACTTTTTACAAAAAAAGTTTTGCCACTGTTTGAAGGGCCGGCAATTAATGCTGAAAAAGGCAATTGTAGCCGGGGGTCAAAACCCTCGACAGCAGTCATAATATCTTAAGCTTTAAGACACACTGGGGCTTGTAGCATAAGTCAGTAGCCAAAGGGCAATGTGGTACCGTCAGGCAATAGCTGTCTCTTGTCATAGACTACCCTGAATCTTTTAGTGAGTGGTGCGTTTCTTAGATGGAACCCCTTTTTATCCCTCACTATTTTGTTGTAGGAGCTCAAAATCTCCAAGTCACTATTCTTGTCCTTTACGAACCCCTCGACCAAGCGCGTGATTGATTCCAAGTTTACACGCGGTGCATTTTCATAGTTTTGAGTCACGCCTTTGGCTTTCAACACCACGTGATTGGCTTTAGTCCTAAAAGCATAGCTTTTTGGACCACATGAGGACCATTCTGTAATATGGTCACCCTCTTCGAGTTCACTCGTTAAACCCCCAAGATAGTTGCTAAGTGGGGGGGTCCAATCCCCGGTTTGCTTACATAGACCACAGAGTCTGTGTCGTGGTAAAGAACCCGCCTCTGAAGCTGTTCCATGAGGGTGTACAGTTCAAGGCGGCCATAGGCTGTGGTAAATGCTGCAAGAAACACATTTACATTACCCGGGGGTAGAACCCACTTTTGGTGGCGCCTCCATTGCACCAAGGCAATGTCTTGACTCAAGAAGGAAAAATGTGAAATTTCGTATTGGTCCGAAAAAACAAATTCCAAAAATTCTTCGGGGTCTTTAATGATCGAAGTTGTTAGCATATTGCATCTCTGCGCTAATTTCCCCCAAAGGGAGTTCAAGTACAATTTCGACACATTTCTTTTGGTTTTGTTGACCTCTATTCTGTCAGGGTCAAGAAGTATGCCTTCTCTGTCATGGTAGTCTTGAATGTACTGGTCTTTACTTTCTTGATCTGTGACCGATGCAGGATAGCCTGAAGCCATCTGCTTGCATCTCAAGAAGGTTTTGATGTACTCTTTAAAAAGTGTGTCTGATTTCCTGGAAAAGTTCCACACTTCAAAGATTTTGGCCACACGATACCCCTTCTCTAAAGCCTTAGAGAATTCTACAGTGACCCATACACCGGTCAGGGCTCTTTCTTGATCTGTGTGATCACAGGGGTTTTCCTGGTTGTGGTTTTCACAGCATGTGCGACAAAGGGGAAAGAAAAGTTTTCCTTTAGGACCCTTGTAAGGCAACACAGGTATAAACAGCCCCCTAGGAGGGTAGACAGTCGCTTTGATTAAACCAAAATAATTTTGGGGTTCGTCAAAGTCGCTGTGAATAATTTCAGGATGCCCTATAGGATAGAATGAGGAACTCATTACATGAGGATATAGGGATGTAAAATCTACATAGCCTATTGTCTCGTCGGGTTGAGCTACATAACGCAATGTCAAAGCATTGGTCCGGCCTCCAAACAAGGCCTGTCGCGGTTCCAGGGGCTCTGGAGGGTCATAATGGGTAAGGAAGGCCTTAACACTAGGATCTGCCTTTTTGAGGGCTGTCCATTCGTGCTCCCACAAAACCACAACTTTTAACCCGTAAGTAGCCTTTAAAGAATTCAGTTTGTCTTGAAACTCTTGGTACATTTCCCCAAAAGTCTTTTGGGTTAGGACACACAAGGTGTGGGGGACAAAGCATAATTTACAACCGTGGAAGAAACAACCGTTGTACTCATACACTGTCTCAACCCCGTCAATCTGTGTGTATCCATCTACATGGTAAGGCCCAAAAGCCTTCTCCCCCCGATTCAAAGCATGTTGGATAAAAATATCTTTATCCTGGGCCAAGTACTCCAACCATTGAATGGAACCACTAGAGTAGGCCTTGAATTGGCGTCGGTAGTTGTCTGGCGATGGGATAGCTATAGATTCAGGAGTTAGATAGTGTGTACGATAGGTTTTCATGCACGCTGATGCAATAGTTGTACAGCTCCAGGGGTCAATGCCCGCATCTTTGATTACCTCTTCTCTGAATCTGAGGCATCCTTCACGAAGTATAACAACGTCATTGTCACAGTATGATTCCATCTCTTTATGGAAATCAAAAGTGCCATGTCTTACGGTCTCGTACCATGTCATGAATCTCTCACGCTCTTTGGGAGACATTTGATCACACCCGTACATTTCGGGGGCTGGATAAGATCCTATATAATGTAGATTCTCCTCAGATGTGAAGAAATGAGGGAAATAGCCTTTGACAGAGTTTTCAAAACCCAAGGCCTCTGGCATTTGAGCCAATCTCATGGGTAAGAAGCTTAAGCTGTCAATGTATCTCTGTTTGAAGGCGGGGTCAACAAAGCATAATATTTTACTCCCTTGAGCTATGACACTGGGTGCCACGCCTTGCTGTATCAAAGGGTTCAGAAGCAGATAGGAGTCATAGGCCCTAGCATTGTGAGCTATAAACGTGAAGTTTCTGTACTGGGCTTTTCTAAAATGTTTTAGAAAGAGTCGGGCACAATCGGGTCCCTCGGCCGACCATTTTTCACCCTTGAAAGTCATGGTTGACACAAAAATAGGCAAATGAACCCCTGATTGCTGAGTTGTCTCAAAATCATAAAACACATATTTCTCTGTATGTTCATCTTCAGCCAAGGGCTGAATGTAACACTCATGTGTTACTTCTTGAACCGCTTCCGCGTCTCTGCTTTTCAAAGGACCTTTACAGATTGGGCAGTGTATAATTCCACAAACATGAGGTTTAGGGCTATCTATTTTAAGGTTGTAATTGCAATGACATTTTGGACATTTCTTGTTAATGTCACAACTGCTTTACATGCCTTGGGATGCCATGTTTCAGTTTTGTGTTTTTCGTAACAGTAGGCCGAACGACATGTGCGGTGACAATCCGCACAGGGGGTCAAGTTTAGCGGCTGCATAGGGCAATGTTTATCCAGACATACTGAACAGTTGTAACGGCACGAGTGCCCCCCCATGCGTGTGTAGCCGGTATGACAGGCTGGACAGACATATGGCGCGCCTAAAAAGGCTGTGATGTTAGTTACGGCATAGTAATGCTCATTTTGCACATAAAAGTACATAGTCTTAGGATGTGGTTCGGGTATATTTTGGAACTTGAGGAGAGCGTCATTAGCCCTACTGTGGTACAAAACCACAATCTTGATGTTCAGAAAGTTTTCAAATTTGACTATGTCTGAGAAAGCCACAGCATCCTGTATACCGAGACCCACCGCAGTTTGTAGCTCTCGAGCTTTATGTAACGCGGCTTGATCAGTACATCCTGGGCTGAGTAAGTGGGCCAAACCTATGGCAAAACATAGCTTATTACCTGGATTGTGAACGTTTATGAGATAGGCCCTTTTATTGCTTATGATTTCGGACTGCATTAAACTCTCGAGCTTTCGTCTCTGACCCCCGCCCCCTTGTGGTTGGCGTACTAATTGTACTACAAGTTCGAGGGTCCTATCTGCTAGCACGTTTAAATTTGACTGAACAAGGCGTTCTAGCAGTTTAACAAATTGTTCAAGCTCTGCTTCACCATTCTGTAAAATAAGCGATACCTTGCTCTGTAGACTGTCTCCACAAATTTCCAACTGTAAGAGATCCCTAGGTTCGCTATAATCTCTAATCCTCGCTAACAGTTCATTCAAAGTGTCCATAAGCATTACGTAAAACACAGCATATTCCCGAATCTGACCCCCCCATGCGAAATTGAAAAACTGGCGAACCTCAATATTGTTGAATTTATTTCGACGCAAAACATGTACACTTCGATCAAGACCTCCCCCCTCCAGATTTGCTAGGCAATTGTCCAACTGTTCAAAAACATCGTATTGGGTTTCAGACTCTTCGGACATTGGTGTTAAAGGCTGATTTATAGGTGTCTGGGGTGCCGAATTAAACCTAGCGCTCTCGTTCTGTACAATGATCTCAAGACCGCCCCCCTCCAGATTTGCTAGACATTTGTCCAACTGTTCAAAAACATCATATTGACTTTCAGACTCTTCGGACAATGTTGTTAAAGGCTGTCTTAGAGGTGTCTGTGGGGCCGAATTAAACCTAGGGCTCGCGTTAAGCTGGGTAATTAGAGATATGATGGTTTCGGGAATCTGTGTTAACATGTTTTCCTCGGAAGGCCCTGACTCATTCATACGTGTAATAATGTCTATGAGTTCGGAGGGAATCTGGGATAATAGATTTTCATCTATTGTCATTATGTCAATTACCCCCGAATCATTCATATGATTAACTATATCTTGGAGCTCTGTAGGGATCCTGGCTAAGAGGGTTTCAATTGTCTCACTTTGGTCTATAGGGGGGCGCCATCTGTCTAATTAAGGATGTGTGTGTGTGTGTGTGTGTGTGTTTACATGTGTGTTTTTTAACGGCGGTATTTGCTTGTTTTAGCCCTAATGTTTTTTAACATACGGGGTAGCTCGCTACGCCAGAATGACACATCCTGATTGTATTGATGCTCGAGTAGAATACACATGCGCCTCTGGAGTAGAGCCTTTCGTGATTTTAAACCCAGGGTAAACGCTTTGAAAAAACGTTCTTGGTCTATTTCAGAATCTGCTGTTTCCCCCACAGAATTGGCCGATTCAAGAAGGTTGGCAGCTTCACAGAACATCAAATCGTCTACCTCAGAAATGTCATTTAAATCTTTGACATCATCAGGTTTCGCTGGTGTCTTTGGAGCCTCCTCGGGGATGCTTGTCTGGGCATCCTCCGATGTTTGTGCGTTGTGTTCATAAGCCGGTGAGGAGTCTGAAATAAAAATAATACATACACAAATAGGTTATTAACCCTCAAATATGTTAAAAATGCCAAATACATTTCAGATATAAGCCTATATATTAACAATACATTAATTAAATACCTCGGCTTTTTTGACGAGGGCTGTTCTGAAGAAGCTCTGAAACCAGGGGCTGATGTCTTTGTTCAACCTGTATTACAGCATCTGCAGGTTCGGTAGATGGTGAGCCTGAAAAAAAACAAACAAACAAACAAAAAAACAGCATTAGGCCTTGTTTTAACATATTCCGGCATAAAAAAAAAAATATAAATATTAAAATAATAATATATATAAATAATAATATATAATTGATTCATACCTAGTCCTTGGAACGACGTCTCGTGAATATCGGCCAAGTAGAATTGTTCGGGTGAAGCGGAACTGTGGATCTGAGCACTAATTATCCTTTGGTGTTTAGAAATATGGGGGACAACGTTGTCCTGGCCAAGGGGAGTTGACCTGCCGTTTAAAGTCTCTGTTCGCTGCTTTTGTGTAAATACATCCTGGGAGTAGGGCAGAATTGTCTCGTAGTCATATGCTTCGCAGAAACCGTTCAGGCTCCATAGGGCATCGTTTAACCTTCTAGGCTTTAGGTCCTCTGTAAACATATAAAATAACTTTTAATATAAGATGCCCACACTTTTTGTTTTTAAGGTATAAATATTTTTATGTATGGAATTCTTGGAGCTTACTTACGTTGACAATTCAGGGCAGGCGTTTGTTTGTCGGCACTTTGTTTCGGAGCCCCATTGGATGGTTCGAGCTCAGTTATACCTCGGAGTATCTGCGTGAATGCTTCAGAATCTATAAAACATTCGACAATATTAAAGCTATAATCACTTTAGCTAATATTGCCTTGTTATACGGTAAGCATACTGATCCTAATGATTGTTTAATATTTCTATAACATCCCACGCTTTTCAAACAATTCCCCACAACAATCAAATCTAATAAAGATTTATTTCAAGAACTCACCTTGCGATAGATCCATTAGACTGTTTTCCCCGATTATCTTTTTTAACGCTTCAGTCCGATAACGATTCTTGGAGTTTCTGGAGGTGCTGTTTGCATCGGAACTAAAACGCTGCTAACATTGCCCATGGTTTCTAGCGCTTTTGTACCCTACGACCTAGAGAAAAACCCCTGAATGATTTTTTTACATAGCATTTGGGGTTTGTCGTTTTTTTCGGGCTATACCCCCGCCCATGGTATATTTGACACATTTCAAACACATGGTATTGGGTGTGTCTAAACATTAGGATCCTTTTGGAGCTTCTAAAATCTCCGGGGTGCTAGCACCTAGATGCATGGGGTGTGTTGTTCTCGACATCGCTGGGATGAATGACTTTTTAGCCCACCTAAAAAAATAGTTTTATGAAAGGCCTTTAAGATTAGGAGTCGTAAGACACAATATTATTGTTGGGGGGTAGGCATCTGTTTTGCAGGCTAGTGTAAACCTTGGTTTCAAACGACCCACCAGGCATGCAATGGTATTTTTTTAACAAACAACCCGCCCCCCTTTTTCTGTTTTTGAAACACACACACACACACACACACACACACACACACACACACACACACAGCCACTACAGAAAACTCCCTCACGCACATGCGCGCGCACATGGCTTTTTCCGCAAGATTTTTCTCAGGGACAGACTGCGCTAAGAGTGAACAAACGCGAGAGTTCATAACGTGGTGAGATTCTGATTTTAAAACCATTTATTTCATTCAAAATATTTAGTACATACATTTTATATCGTTACATTCTTAAGGTATTTTACGATGCCTTTCTTACAGATCCTGGGAGCTTATGCAACCAACCGCCATTGTCCGTGTCGAGTTCACCCTCAAAAGGCAAGGCTCTCTTGCTATGTCCATCAACACATGGTAAGTTTTCACTCCAGGGGTAGATCCTCCGTCGGGCCTTTTGGTCTTGACTCTGTCTCAAGGAAAGCCTCGCCCAGCGCTTTAACTGTTCCCCATTTTGGAAGAGAATGTCCAGCTTATTCATAAGTGTTATGAAAATTGGATAATCCACCCATTTAAAACTAAACACAGGAATAAAAAAGTTTACATGTTTGCGTGCTCTGGAAGCTACCGGAGAATTGACAGACTTTGTAGCATTAGCCTTATCATAAAGGTCACAGGCTAAAATTGTCACTTTGTTGTCAGGGCTATAGTCCATTGAAGCAATTCTTAGAGCCTTGAGATCACTGCGGCCGCAGACCTGTTCTTCCAACGCATATCCTGGCACATTTGTAACACTTAGGACCTGTTCAATTTTACAAAGAGCCAGCCTGATGTTTAGCCATTCTCTCATCCCCAGAGCCGGGGGAAAACTCCCAGGTTTTGCAGGATAAAGGGGTTTGGGTCCCCGGTCTGTGAATATCTTTACCGTAGAATCCTCCGGGTGGAATATGTAAGACATGTGGCCCTCACTCGTACCCAAAAATCCTTTAAAACATTCTGGAGCTTCACACAGAACTTCTTCAAGGCTTTGGTCACTGGGTTCATGACAAGCCGAGCATAACATCCCTAAAATTGGCATAGGTGTCATTTTTGTTTAATATTCAGGGGGGTTATCATGTACAGTCTTAAACAGGTATTGTTCAGCGGCTTTATAAGGGGCCTTAACCAACCCAAACCGTGAGAAACAGTAACCGGTTGACCTGACACATGGTCCCTTACTCAACCCAGGGCATGCACCCTTCTACATGACATAGGGTCATAAATCATTACATAGGGTCATAAATCAGGCTTGGGTCATCAATCATTAACGGCCTGTCAAAGGGACCCTTACTCACCCCATAGCCCCCACCTAACCAGGCTTGCCTATCAGGCTTGGGTCATCAATCATTAACGGCCTGTCAAATGGACCCTTACTCACCCCATAGCCCCCACCTAACCAGGCTTGCCTGACCAGAAGACATGCACACGTCATCACTACATAGGGTTCACATAGAGTTCACATAGGTTCACATAGGGTCATCAATCAAAATTTTGACCCGTGACATCTACTTTATTCTCTCTAAGGGGTTAAGGTTTGGGGTTAAGGTAAGGGGTTAGGTAAGGGGTTAAGGTTTGGGGTAGGCTTAAAACAAAAATGAAAACAACTACTTTTCTTGTGCTGGATTTGAACTTGTTACCTTCGGAATGTGATGCAGATGCTTACACACATCTGCCATCCCAGTCCACAATGCCCTTTCAAAACTGAAACCTACTTGAAGGTCAGTGCTCTCTGTTGCCCCTAGTGGCCGGTTTCCATGTCATCTCCCCACGTCCTCAAATACTGTCGAATACTGACTTGTATGATGTGAAACCTGACTGATTACAGAGGTTTTGTGTGTGTGCGTGCGTGTGTGTGTGTGTGAATCTGTGCCACTGTGCTACTGCTTCTGCTGGTGTATCTGTGTGACACTGTGTTTGTGCGTGCGTGTGTGTGAGGAGAGAGAGGAGAGAGGAGGGCTGGGAGAGAGAGAGTAGAAGAGAGAGAGAGGAGGGAGGGCTGACAGAGAGCGAGAGGGGAGGGCTGAGAGGAAGAGAGAGGAGGGCTGAGAGAGAGAGAGAGAGAGAGAGAGAGAGAGAGAGAGAGAGAGGAGGGCTGAGAGAGAGAGGGGATGAGAAAGAGAGAGAGAGAATGGATGAGAGAGAGAGAGATAGAGAGAGAGAGGAGGGCTGAGAGAGAAGAAGAGAGAGGAGGGCTGAGAGAGAGAGAGAGAGAGAGAGAGAGAGAGAGAGAGAGTGTATGACAAGGGTGGGGGGTGTGAGAAGGGTGGGGTGTGAGACGGGTGGGGGTGTATGAGAAGGGTGGGGGGTGTGAGAAGGGTTGGGTGTGAGACAGGTGGGGGTGTATGAGAAGGATGGGGGTGTGAGAAGGGTGGGGGTGTGAGAAGGGTGGTGGTGTGAGACGGGTGGGGGTGTATGAGAAGGGTGGGGGTGTGAGAAGGGTGGGTGTGTGAGATGGGTGGGGGTGTATGAGAAGGGTGGGGGTGTGAGAAGGATGGGGGTGTATGAGAAGGGTGGTGGTGTGAGACGGGTGGGGGTGTATGAGAAGGGTGGGGGTGTGAGAAGGGTGGGGTATGAGACGGGTGGGGGTGTATGAGAAGGGTGGGGGTGTTAGAAGGGTGGGGTTTGAGACGGGTGGGGGTGTATGAGAAGGGTGGGGGTGTGAGAAGGGTGGGGTGTGAGACGGGTGGGGTGTGAGACTGGTGGGGGTGTATGAGAAGGGTGGTGGTGTGAGAAGGGTGGGGGTGTGAGACGGGTGGGGTGTGAGATGGGTGGGGGTGTATGAGAAGGGTGGGGGTGTGAGAAGGGTGGGTGTGTGAGACGGGTGGGGGTGTATGAGAAGGGTGGGGGTGTGAGAAGGGTGGGGGTGTGAGAAGGATGGGGCTGTATGAGAAGGGTGGTGGTGTGAGACGGGTGGGGGTGTGAGAGAGGGTGGGGGTGTGAGAAGGGTGGGGTATGAGACGGGTGGGGGTGTATGAGAAGGGTGGGGGTGTGAGAAGGGAGGGGTGTGAAACGGGTGGGGGTGTATGAGAAGGGTGGGGGTGTGAGAAGGGTGGCGTGTGAGAAGGGTGGGGGTGTATGAGAAGGGTGGGGTGTGAGACGGGTGGGGGGTGTATGAGAAGGGTGGGGGTGTGAGAAGGGTGGCGTGTGAGACGGGTGGGGTGTGAGATGGGTGGGGGTGTATGAGAAGGGTGGTGGTGTGAGAAGGGTGGGGGTGTGAGAAGGGTGGGGTTTGAGACGGGTGGGGGTATATGAGAAGGGTGGGGGGTGAGAAGGTTGGGGTGTGAGATGGGTGGGGGTGTGAGACGGGTGGGGGTGTATGAGAAGGGTGGGGTTTGAGACGGGTGGGGGTGTATGAGAAGGGTGGGGTGTGAGATCGGTGGAGGTGTATGAGAAGGGTGGGGTGTGAGATGGGTGGGGGTGTATGAGAAAGGTGGGGTGTGAGATGGGTGGGGGTGTATGAGAAGGGTGGGGTGTGAGACAGGTGGGGGTGTATGAGAAGGGTGGGGTATGAGATGGGTGGGGATGTGAGAAGGGTGGGGTTTGAGACGGGTGGGGGTATATGAGAAGGGTGGGGTTGTGAGAAGGTTGGGGTGTGAGATGGGTGGGGGTGTATGAGAAGGGTGGGGTGTGAGTTGGGTGGGGGTGTATGAGAAGGGTGGGGGGTGAGACGGGTGGGGGTATATGAGAAGGGTGGGGGTGTGAGAAGGTTGGGGTGTGAGATGGGTGGGGGGTGTGAGACGGGTGGGGGTGTATGAGAAGGGTGGGGGGTGAGACAGGTGGGGGTGTATGAGAAGGGTGGGGTGTGAGATGGGTGGGGGTGTATGAGAAGGGTGGGGGTGTGAGAAGGGTGGGGTATGAGACGGGTGGGGGTGTATGAGAAGGGTGGGGGTGTGAGAAGGGGGGGGGTGTATGAGAAGGGTGGGGGTGTGAGAAGGGTGGGTGTGTGAGACGGGTGGGGGGTGTATGAGAAGGGTGGGGGTGTGAGAAGGGTGGGGGTGTGAGAAGGATGGGGGTGTATGAGAAGGGTGGTGGTGTGAGAAGGTTGGGGTGTGAGATGGGTGGGGGTGTATGAGAAGGGTGGGGTGTGAGATGGGTGGGGGTGTATGAGAAGGGTGGGGGGTGAGACGGGTGGGGGTATATGAGAAGGGTGGGGGGTGTGAGAAGGTTGGGGTGTGAGATGGGTGGGGGTGTGAGACGGGTGGGGGTGTATGAGAAGGGTGGGGGGTGAGACAGGTGGGGGTGTATGAGAAGGGTGGGGTGTGAGATGGGTGGGGGTGTATGAGAAGGGTGGGGGTGTGAGAAGGGTGGGTGTGTGAGACGGGTGGGGGTGTATGAGAAGGGTGGTGGTGTGAGACGGGTGGGGGTGTATGAGAAGGGTGGGGGTGTGAGAAGGGTGGGGTATGAGACGGGTGGGGGTGTATGAGAAGGGTGGGGGTGTGAGAAGGGGGGGGGTGTATGAGAAGGGTGGGGGTGTGAGAAGGGTGGGTGTGTGAGACGGGTGGGGGTGTATGAGAAGGGTGGGGGTGTGAGAAGGGTGGGGGTGTGAGAAGGATGGGGGTGTATGAGGAGGGTGGTGGTGTGAGACGCGTGGGGGTGTGAGAGAGGGTGGGGGTGTGAGAAGGGTGGGGTATGAGACAGGTGGGGGTGTATGAGAAGGGTGGGGGTGTGAGAAGGGAGGGGTGTGAAACGGGTGGGGGTGTATGAGAAGGGTGGGGGTGTGAGAAGGGTGGCGTGTGAGACGGGTGGGGTGTGAGACGGGTGGGGGTGTATGAGAAGGGTGGTGGTGTGAGAAGGGTGGGGGTGTGAGAAGGGTGGGGGTGTATGAGAAGGGTGGGGTGTGAGACGGGTGGGGGTGTATGAGAAGGGTGGGGGTGTGAGAAGGGTGGCGTGTGAGACGGGTGGGGTGTGAGATGGGTGGGGGTGTATGAGAAGGGTGGTGGTGTGAGAAGGGTGGGGGTGTGAGAAGGCTGGGGGTGTATGAGAAGGGTGGGGTGTGAGACGGGTGGGGGTGTATGAGAAGGGTGGGGTGTGAGATGGGTGGAGGTGTATGAGAAGGGTGGGGTGTGAGATGGGTGGGGGTGTATGAGAAAGGTGGGGTGTGAGATGGGTGGGGGTGTATGAGAAGGGTGGGGTGTGAGACAGGTGGGGGTGTATGAGAAGGGTGGGGTATGAGATGGGTGGGGGTGTGAGAAGGGTGGGGTTTGAGACGGGTGGGGGTGTATGAGAAGGGTGGGGGTGTGAGAAGGTTGGGGTGTGAGACAGGTGGGGGTGTATGAGAAGGGTGGGGTATGAGATGGGTGGGGGTGTGAGAAGGGTGGGGTTTGAGACGGGTGGGGGTGTATGAGAAGGGTGGGGGGTGAGACAGGTGGGGGTGTATGAGAAGGGTGGGGTGTGAGATGGGTGGGGGTGTATGAGAAGGGTGGGGGTGTGAGAAGGGTGGGTGTGTGAGACGGGTGGGGGTGTATGAGAAGGGTGGTGGTGTGAGACGGGTGGGGGTGTATGAGAAGGGTGGGGGTGTGAGAAGGGTGGGGTATGAGACGGGTGGGGGTGTATGAGAAGGGTGGGGGTGTGAGAAGGGGGGGGTGTATGAGAAGGGTGGGGGTGTGAGAAGGGTGGGTGTGTGAGACGGGTGGGGGTGTATGAGAAGGGTGGGGGTGTGAGAAGGGTGGGGGTGTGAGAAGGATGGGGGTGTATGAGAAGGGTGGTGGTGTGAGACGGGTGGGGGTGTGAGAGAGGGTGGGGGTGTGAGAAGGGTGGGGTATGAGACGGGTGGGGGTGTATGAGAAGGGTGGGGGTGTGAGAAGGGAGGGGTGTGAAACGGGTGGGGGTGTATGAGAAGGGTGGGGGTGTGAGAAGGGTGGCGTGTGAGACGGGTGGGGTGTGAGACGGGTGGGGGGTGTATGAGAAGGGTGGTGGTGTGAGAAGGGTGGGGGGGTGTGAGAAGGGTGGGGGTGTATGAGAAGGGTGGGGTGTGAGACGGGTGGGGGTGTATGAGAAGGGTGGGGGTGTGAGAAGGGTGGCGTGTGAGACGGGGTGGGGTGTGAGATGGGTGGGGGTGTATGAGAAGGGTGGTGGTGTTAGAAGGGTGGGGGTGTGAGAAGGCTGGGGGTGTATGAGAAGGGTGGGGTGTGAGACGGGTGGGGGTGTATGAGAAGGGTGGGGTGTGAGATGGGTGGAGGTGTATGAGAAGGGTGGGGTGTGAGATGGGTGGGGGTGTATGAGAAAGGTGGGGTGTGAGATGGGTGGGGGGTGTATGAGAAGGGTGGGGTGTGAGACAGGTGGGGGTGTATGAGAAGGGTGGGGTATGAGATGGGTGGGGGTGTGAGAAGGGTGGGGTTTGAGACGGGTGGGGGTGTATGAGAAGGGTGGGGGTGTGAGAAGGTTGGGGTGTGAGATGGGTGGGGGTGTGAGACGGGTGGGGTGTATGAGAAGGGTGGGGTGTGAGATGGGTGGGGGTGTATGAGAAGGGTGGGGGGTGAGACAGGTGGGGGTGTATGAGAAGGGTGGGGGTGTATGAGAAGGGTGGGGGTGTGAGAAGGGTGGGTGTGTGAGACGGGTGGGGGTGTATGAGAAGGGTGGTGGTGTGAGACGGGTGGGGGTGTATGAGAAGGGTGGGGGTGTGAGAAGGGTGGGGTATGAGACGGGTGGGGGTGTATGAGAAGGGTGGGGGTGTGAGAAGGGGGGGGGTGTGAGACGGGTGGGGATGTATGAGAAGGGTGGGGGTGTGAGAAGGGTGGCGTGTGAGACGGGTGGGGTGTGAGACGGGTGGGGGTGTATGAGAAGGGTGGTGGTGTGAGAAGGGTGGGGGTGTGAGAAGGGTGGGGGTGTATGAGAAGGGTGGGGTGTGAGACGGGTGGGGGTGTATGAGAAGGGTGGGGTGTGAGATGGGTGGAGGTGTATGAGAAGGGTGGGGTGTGAGATGGGTGGGGGTGTATGAGAAAGGTGGGGTGTGAGATGGGTGGGGGTGTATGAGAAAGGTGGGGTGTGAGATGGGTGGGGGTGTATGAGAAGGGTGGGGTGTGAGACAGGTGGGGGTGTATGAGAAGGGTGGGGTATGAGATGGGTGGGGGTGTGAGAAGGGTGGGGTTTGAGACGGGTGGGGGTGTATGAGAAGGGTGGGGTGTGAGACAGGTGGGGGTGTATGAGAAGGGTGGGGGTGTGAGAAGGGTGGGGGTGTGAGAAGGATGGGGGTGTATGAGAAGGGTGGTGGTGTGAGAGGGGTGGGGTGTGAGATGGGTGGGGGTGTATGAGTAGGGTGGGGGTGTGAGAAGGGTGGGTGTGTGAGACGGGTGGGGGTGTATGAGAAGGGTGGGGGGTGTGAGAAGGGTGGGGGTGTGAGAAGGATGGGGGTGTATGAGAAGGGTGGTGGTGTGAGACGGGTGGGGGTGTATGAGAAGGGGGTGTGAGAAGGGTGGGGTATGAGACGGGTGGGGGTGTATGAGAAGGGTGGGGGTGTCAGAAGGGAGGGGTGTGAGACGGGTGGGGGTGTATGAGAAGGGTGGGGGTGTGAGAAGGGTGGCGTGTGAGACGGGTGGGGTGTGAGACGGGTGGGGGTGTAAGAGAAGGGTGGTGGTGTGAGAAGGGTGGGGGTGTGAGAAGGGTGGGGGTGTATGAGAAGGGTGGGGTGTGAGACGGGTGGGGGTGTATGAGAAGGGTGTGGTGTGAGATGGGTGGAGGTGTATGAGAAGGGTGGGGTGTGAGACGGGTGGGGGTGTATGAGAAGGGTGGGGTGTGAGATGGGTGGGGGTGTATGAGAAGGGTGGGGTGTGAGACAGGTGGGGGTGTATGAGAAGGGTGGGGGTGTGAGAAGGGTGGGGGTGTGAGAAGGATGGGGGTGTATGAGAAGGGTGGTGGTGTGAGAAGGGTGGGGGTGTGAGAAGGGTGGGGGTGTATGAGAAGGGTGGGGTGTGAGACGGGTGGGGGTGTATGAGAAGGGTGGGGTGTGAGACAGGTGGGGGTGTATGAGAAGGGTGGGGTATGAGATGGGTGGGGGTGTGAGAAGGGTGGGGTTTGAGACGGTTGGGGTGTGAGACAGGTGGGGGTGTATGAGAAGGGTGGGGTATGAGATGGGTGGGGGTGTGAGAAGGGTTGGGTTTGAGACGGGTGGGGGTGTATGAGCAGGGTGGTGGTGTGAGAAGGGTGGAGTGTGAGAAGGGTTGGGTGTGAGACGGGTGGGGGTGTATGACAAGGGTGGGGGTGTGAGAAGGGTGGGGTGTGAGACGGGTGGGGGTGTATGAGAAGGGTGGGGGTGTGAGATGGTTTGGGTGTGAGACGGGTGGGGGTGTATGAGAAGGATGGGGGTGTGAGAAGTGTGGGGGTGTATGAGAAGGGTGGTGGTGTGAGAAGGGTGGGCGTGTGAGAAGTCTGGGGTGTGAGAAGGGTGGGTGTGTGAGATGGGTGGGGGTGTATGAGAAGGGTGGGGTGTGAGAAGGGTGGGGGTGTGAGAAGGATGGGGGTGTATGAGAAGGGTGGTGGTGTGAGAAGGGTGGGGTATGAGATGGGTGGGGGTGTATGAGAAGGGTGGGGGTGTTAGAAGGGTGGGGTGTGAGACGGGTGGGGGTGTATGAGAAGGGTGGGGAAGTGAGAAGGGTGGGGTGTGAGACTGGTGGGGTGTGAGACTTGTGGGGGTGTATGAGAAGGTTGGTGGTGTGAGAAGGGTGGGGGTGTGAGACGGGTGGGGTGTGAGACGGGTGGGGGTGTATGAGAAGGTTGGGGTGTGAGATGGGTGGGGGTATGAGATGGGTGGGGGTGTATGAGAAGGGTGGGGTGTGAGACGGGTGGGGGTGTATGAGAAGGTTGGGGTGTGAGATGGGTGGGGGTGTGAGAAGGGTGGGGTATGAGACGGGTGGGGGTGTATGAGAAGGGTGGGGGTGTTAGAAGGGTGGGGTGTGAGACGGGTGGGGGTGTATGAGAAGGGTGGGGGTGTGAGAAGGGTGGGGGTGTGAGAAGGATGGGGGTGTATGAGAAGGGTGGTGGTGTGAGACGGGTGGGGGTGTATGAGAAGGGTGGGGGTGTAGGAAGGGTGGAGTGTGAGACGGGTGCTGGTATATGAGAAGGGTGGGGGTGTATGAGAAGGGTGGGGGTGTGAGAAGGGTGGGGGGTGTGAGAAGGGTGGGGTGTGAGACGGGTGGGGGTGTATGAGAAGGTTGGGGTGTGAGATGGGTGGGGGTGTGAGACGGGTGGGGGTGTATGAGAAGGGTGGGGTGTGAGATGGGTGGGGGTGTATGAAAGGGTGGGGTGTGAGATGGGTGGGGGTGTATGAGAAGGGTGGGGGTGTGATACAGGTGGGGGTGTATGAGAAGGATGGGGTGTGAGATGGGTGGGGGTGTGTGAGAAGGGTGGGGTGTGAGATGGGTGGGAGTGTATGAGAAGGCTGGTGTGTGAGATGGGTGGGGGTGTATGAGAAGAGTGGGGTGTGAGATGGGTGGGGGTGTATGGGAAGGGTGGGGTGTGAGATGGGTGGTGGTGTATGAGAAGGGTGGGTTGTGAGATGGGTGGGGGTGTATGAGAAGTGTGGGGTGTGAGATTGGTGGGGGTGTATGAGAAGGGTGGGGGTGTGAGAAGGGAGGAAAGAGGGAGGAGAAAGAAGAGCACCTCTCATCTGTGGTCAAATGAGCAGAAAAGTAATTAGAGATGGTTTCTACATATAGTAGGTCTGTCTGTGAGGAATCTAAAGTGAGAGAGGGCCTCTGTCTCTGTGTGAGACTCAGGCAGTGTCTTTTTGACCGTCCGTCCGTCTCCCTCTAGGACGACATTGACCCATTACCCTGTCAGTGAGAATGGGGTCCTGTAGAGGACAGATTACTGGCTGTGTATAGACTGTCAGGGGAATGGTCTGTGCCTGTCACTCAACACAGAGTGAGTTGTGGGGCGGCAGGAAGCCTAGTGGTTAGAGTGTTGGACTAGTAACCGAAAGGTTGCAAGATCAAACCCGAGCTGACAATCTGTTATTCTGCCCCTGAACATGGCAGTTAACCCACTGTTCCTAGGCTGTCATTGAAAATAAGAATCTGTTCTTAACTGACTTGCCTAGTTGAAAAGATAGGGACCATGTTACTCTTATATATAGCACATACAGGGTACACCAACATAAAGGAAACATTTGGGCCACCATGAACCAGAACAGCTTCAGTGTCTGGAACTCTATTGTAGGGATGTGATACCATTCTTCCATGAGAAATTCCATCAGTTGATGGTGGTGGAAAAGGCGTTTCAGAATCTCCTATAAGCGATTAATTGGGTTGAGATCTGGTGACTAAAAAACACACACCCTTTAAACCCCCTATGCTCCTTTGAGACCCCTTTTTCAAAGTCACTGAGATCTCTTCATCTAGCCAAAATAATGGGCAACTGGGCATTTTCATAAATGACCCTAAGCACGATTGGATGTTAATTTATTAACTGAAGAATCACACCTGTGTGGAAGCACCTGCTTTCAATATGCTTTGTATCCCTCATTCACTCAAGTGTTTCCTTTACTTTGGCAGTTACCTGTATATCCCCAGAGGAGGAGGTTGACTACTCCACTATCCACGTGGATTTGCTCAGCTTCTCACTCCTCTGTCCTCTCTCGCCTCCTTTGAAAAAGACCAAAGGTAATCGAGAGGCGAAGAGGAGAAAGAACGTGGGAGAAAATGCGCTTGAATGAAATGAGAATCTCCTCTCCACTCCCGTGTCATCAGGGACATTAGGTTTCCAGGGTGCAATCCCAAAATAAATGTGTAAAGTGATAAAACAAATGTAGCTGGTGGTACAAGACATACTTTTCTCCACTGGTAAAACACCAGCTGCTTCAAAAGGGTTCCCCATGAGGACAAAGGCTGTTTTAAGTTCAGGGGTTATGTATGGGTTTAGGGTTAATGGTAAGGGGTTAAAGAAAATAAGATTTTGAATGGAAATTTATTTGAGGTCCCCACAAGCATAGAAGGACATCACATGTGTGTGTGTGTGTGTGCATATGTGTGTAAAGGTCACACTGTGATCGATACACACACACACACACACGCACGCACGCACACACACACACACACACACACACACACACACACACACACACACACACACACACACACACACACACACACACACACACACACACACACACACACACACACACACACACACACACACACACACACACACTAACCCATCCACCCAGCCAGCATGCACACACATTAACCCACCCACACACCCAGCCAGCCAGCACACGCACTAACCCACCCACACAGCCACCTAGCCAGCACACGCACTAACCCACCCACCCAGCCAGCCAGCCAGCACGCACACTAACCCACCCACCCACCCAGCCAGCCAGCACACACACTAACCCACACACCCACCCAGCCAGCACACACACTAACCCACCCACACACCCAGCCAGCCAGCCAGCCAGCATGCACATTAACCCACCCACCCACCCAGCCAGCCAGCACGCACACTAACCCACCCACACACCCACCCAGCCAGCACACGCACTAACCCACCCACACACCCACCCAGCCAGCACACACACTAACCCACCCACCCACCCAGCCAGCTAGCCAGCCAGCACGCACACTAACCCACCCACCCACCCAGCCAGCCAGCACACACACTAACCCACCCACCCACCCAGCAAGCCAGCCAGCCAGCACGCACACTAACCTACCCACCCAGCCAGCCAGCCAGCCAGCACGCACACTAACCCACCCACCCACCCAGCCAGCCAGCCACACATACACACTAATTATACACCCACACACCCAGCCAGCCAGCACACGCACTAACCCACCCACACAGCCACCTAGCCAGCACACGCACTAACCCACCCACCCAGCCAGCCAGCCAGCACGCACACTAACCCACCCACCCACCCAGCCAGCCAGCCAGCACGCACACTAACCCACACAACCACCCAGCCAGCACACACACTAACCCACCCACACACCCAGCCAGCCAGCCAGCATGCACATTAACCCACCCACCCACCCAGCCAGCCAGCACGCACACTAACCCACCCACACACCCACCCAGCCAGCACACGCACTAACCCACCCACACACCCACCCAGCCAGCACACCCACTAACCCACCCACACACCCAGCACATGCACGCAGGAACACACACACACACACACACACACACACACACACACACACACACACACACACCCACACACACACAGACACACACACACACACACACCCGCACACCCACCCGCACACCCACCCACCCGCACACCCACACACACACACACACACACACACACACACACACACACACACACACACACACACACACACACACACACACCCACACACACACACAGACACACACACACACACACACCCGCACACCCACCCGCACACCCACACACACACACACACACACACACACACGGGATGTGCGTTGTGCATAAGAACGGCTCTTAGCCGTGGTATATTGGCCATATATCACAAACCCCAGAGGTGCCTTATTGTTATTATAAACTGGTTACAAAGGAATTGGATGAGTAAATAGTACTTTTTTGTCATACACATGGTATAAGGTCTGATATATCATGGCATTCAGCCAATCAGCATTCAGGGCTCTTACCACCCAGTTTATTATAAGGATTATGGGGTTCATTAAGTGTCTGTTCCAAACTCCCTGTTGTCCTAGAGAGTATTTACGTGTGTGTGTGTGTGTGTGTGTGTGCGTGCGTGCGTGCATGTGTGTGTGTGTGTGTACGTACGTATATGTATCTGTGTGTAGGAGTCTAATATTGTGGAATGTTCAGTGCAAGAGTGACCGGGACACTTGCATTTAATCAGAGCACAAACACTTAAGCTAGTAAACGTCCTCAGCTGCTATTCTAGCCAGTTAGATACACCAGACTTTGGGAAAACTGCCACGATGCTAATTTATAATACATGTTCACAAATTTGATCCCTTACCTTACACATTAATTCAGTACGCTCCTGTCAATGCTATTTTCTTATTGTTGTTCAAATCAAAATGTGCGCTGACTGATCAACCCAGTTTTAAGTAACTTTTCAATGAGTTCCCAAAAACCTGAAGTCGCCATCCACTAGTAAAAGTAGCAGGAGTGCGGGTTGCACACAAAACATCCAGGTAAAACAACAACATCAGAGTGATCATTGCTTGCTTGCACGACATGTGCACAGTCAAAAGACAACGGCATGCTTGTTAACTAGGTTAACTATGTGATAAAATTAATCAGACTTTTTTTTTTTTTTTTACCAAACAAGATAAATAAATGTTTAATCAGTACTGAGTGACTGAACAACAACCTTTTGGACTGAAGGAGGTCTGTCATCACCAGACTGCCCATTTAAGTAGTTTCAAACTGACCATCTATAACAGGGTTTAGCATTACCGCTGACTCTTCTCTTTCATGTACAGTTTCACACACACACACACACACACACACACACACACACACACACACACACACACACACACACACACACACACACACACACACACACACACACACACACACACTGGCGCACACACACCTACACACACACACACACACACACACACACACACACACAATGTGTGCTTATTGTCATGTATTAGGTTTGGGTTGGTTGGGCATCGTTGAGTGTCAAGCGACAGGGTGTGTGACATGTACTAGTGCGCGCGTCTTGCTACTACGGAGGAGAGAACGGTGGAGCGACCAGACACAGATAGCTATCCAACTCTCAAGGAAGACGTATTTGCCCTCATCCGCCAGCTGCACACCATCCCTACAGTAAAATTCACACAATCAGCCTATAAACATTTATCCTTTCCAGGCGCCACATTCTGTCATTTGTTCTGGAGGGTCTATATTGTATAAGCATGAGAGAACCCACTAAAGGATGGACGTTTTTACCTGGGCTGAGATGAGGGAGAGGGTGGTTTTGTATCAGAGAATGGTATTTTGGATTCCGGTACTGTTTTAATTTAGGCACAGGAGCTCCAAAACATTTTTGAGCTAATTTCTATAAGAGGAACAGGAGCTCAAGCAGTCAGAAATGTTAGGTTCTTGTACTCAGCTCCAGTGAACTCCTGCCCAACTCCCTCTAGCTCCCTCCATTTGCTCTTCTCTGAGAAACAGGCTCCAGCAAAGCACCAACTGCCCACACCTTTTGACAAGAGACAGAGCCAAGCTAGAATACACACACTAATACACACTAATACACACTTGCACGCACAGACACACACAAGCACACACACGGTAACATTCACACACGCAGTCACAGGCTCGCTTGCATGCACACACACCACCCAAACACACACCCACACACATACTGATACTGTACCTGGTCTAAATCCACAGGTCTTGTGTGTGTGTGTGTGTGTGTGTGTGTGTGTGTGTGTGTGTGTGTGTGTGTGTGTGTGTGTGTGTGTGTGTGTGTGTGTGTGTGTGTGTGTGTGTGTGTGTGTGTGTGTGTGTGTGTGTGTGTGTGATTCTTTTAATCTCCCTATCACCCTGGATTGCAACCTTTAATCACATAATCACCCCTCTAAAAGAGCAGCTCAGCCATGGGTTCCACTGAACTGGAGGTATTACTAATGGAACACAGGCATACTACTACACAATAGCTTCTACTGATATTGACCCAGTTCAGACAGGATAGACTGTTAATGTCAACATTTTGAGAAAAGGAACACGCACGCACATGTTCGCACACACACACTCATATTTATTCATCGACAAACTAGCACCTAAAAATTTGCACAGACATGCAAATATACACACCCAACACATGCACACACATGCACGCATGCATATACACACAAACCAACCACCTGCCCACACACACACAAACCAACCACCTGCCCACACACACACAAACCAACCCCCTGCCCACACACACATAAACCAAACCCCTGCCCACACACACATAAACCAACCCCCTGCCCACACACACACACAAACCAACACCCTGCCCACACACACACAAACCAACCCCCTGCCCACACACACACAAACCAACCCCCTGCCCCCACACACACAAACTAACCCCCTGCCCACACACACACAAACCATCCCCCTGCCCCCACACACAAACCAACCCCCTGCCCACACACACACAAACCAACCCCCTGCCCCCAAACACACAAACCAACCCCCTGCCCCCACACACACAAACCAACCCCCTGCCCCCACACACACAAACCAACACACAAACAAACCCCCTGCCCCCTGCCCCCACACACAAACCAACCCCCTGCCCACACACACACAAACCAACCCCCCCCCCCCACACACACACATACCATACAGACAGACAGACAGACAGACAGACAGACAGACAGACAGACAGACAGACAGACAGACAGACAGACAGACAGACAGACAGACAGACAGACAGACAGACAGACAGACAGACAGACAGACAGACAGACAGACAATCAGATAGGAGTCTGCAGGCTGACAGGCTGCTGCCAAGGACAGACCGACTCATGCTCCCAGCTACAACTCCACTCCAGTATGGATGCTGAATGTTTGATGAGACCACCTCACTATGAGGAGACAATGATCAGCTACTGTCAGGGACTAAAAGTCTATGGTCAGAGGTGAACTGAAAACCAAAACTTCATTGGGAATCTGAGGCTGACTGTGTCACGTTTAGCAAGATGAATCCTACTGTTAACTAAATAGCAATAGAAACCAAACAGTTTCCAAACTTCGCCAAACAGTATCTCTGATTTCCAAATCCAAACCAACTAAAAGAGATTGAGTCAATCATTTCCAAATGTTCCCAAAGCCAATCTGCCTGGCAGGATCAGAAATAGGCCATCTGTAGTGTAGGACCCAAGAGAGACTGCAGCAGAGCACATAATGACAGAGAGAAGAATGATTCAGCTCATTAACACTGATGGCTGAGAGAGAGAGAGAGAGAGAGAGAGAGAGAGAGAGAGAGAGAGTCAAGATTGGGTGGTAGGGATAAAGGGAGGGGGGAAAGGGGAGAAAAAAGTGAGAGAATGTAAGAAAGAGAAAAAGACAGATGGAGAAAAAAGACAGGGGAGTGAATGAGTTTTGAGCAGTAGCCACTGTAACTAGTGGTCTTTCTCCCTCATCTTTCCTTGTCCTTCCTCCAGTCTTTTCTCCACCCCAACCCCCTCCTCCCTCTCACCACCCCTCAATGACCAGCCAGACACTACAATGACCAGCCAGACACTGCAATGACCAGCCAGACACTACAATGACCAGCCAGACAATACAATGACCAGCCAGACACTACAATGGACAACAACCATACAATACAATGACCAGCCAGACAATACAATGAACGACAGCCAGACAATACAATGACCAGCCAGACAATACAATGACCAGCCAGACAATACAATGACCAGCAAGACAATACAATGACCAGCCAGACAATACAATGACCAGCCAGACAATACAATGACCAGCCAGACAATACAATGACCAGCCAGACAATACAATGAACGACAGCCAGACAATACAATGAACGACAGCCAGACAATACAATGACCAGCCAGACAATACAATGACCAGCCAGACAATACAATGACCAGCCAGACAATACAATGAACGACAGCCAGACAATACAATGACCAGCCAGACAATACAATGAACGACAGCCAGACAATACAATGACCAGCCAGACAATACAATGACCAGCCAGACAATGCAATGACCAGCCAGACAATGCAATGACCAGCCAGACAATGCAATGACCAGCCAGACAATGCAATGACCAGCCAGACAATACAATGACCAGCCAGACAATACAATGACCAGCCAGACAATGCAATGAACGACAGCCAGACAATACAATGACCAGCCAGACAATACAATGACCAGCCAGACAATGCAATGGACAGTAGAGAATAGAGGAGGAGACACATCCTGGGCCAGAGACAATCAGTAGCCAGGCACACAAAGAACAAAGCAATCCCACAAGTTCCTGCCCCAGTCCCACAATGCAGCATTCTGAGTGGAGCGGCGTCCTGGACCTACCTTCCCCTGCCCCAGCCCATCCCCGACTGAGAACCATGACCGCTGCTGCTGCACACACACACACACAGACACACACACACACACATACACACACACACACAAACGCACACACACACACAAAGGTAGACACACACACTCTCTCACAATGAAATACACACTGACTCAGAATGTTCGAACAGAGACTCATTAGTAAACGCTAACACAAACCCACATATCCCCACTCACAGTGGCTAAAACAGATACTCACAAGCAACCTTTAACATACTCCCACATCTCCCCTCACAGGAAGGCAGATGATTCTGGTTATGCTGTGTGGCCACTATGCCAGTTGTTACTCGGCCATAACATTGACAAAACCTCCCCCATCCCAGACCCAGACCCCTGCTCACTCAGTTATCAGAGTAGAGCTGTTCATGGAAAACTGAACAGAGGGACAGGGGGAGAAGGAGAGGGGGAGAGGGGGGTCGTGAGAGTGAGGGAGAGATCTGTAGAGCCAACTGATCTGTGGGATTCTAAATTACTTTAGTCTATGACTTTCGTCTTTAATACCAGGACTTTGTCCAAATTGTGCTGTGAATCACAGAGAACAAAGCAGTACAGGCACCTAAACATATAACTTTTCCTTGCTTAACACACTCTACACACACACACACACGTGCATGCACACAAACACACGCACACACACAGACACATTTACCAACGGAACAAACGTCCAGCACATTTCTATTAGAAGCTTGACTGCACTGGTGTGTGTGTGTGTGTGTGTGTGTGTGTGTGTGTGTGTGTGTGTCCAGAGAGACAGAGGGTCCATCTGACCGCAACCATGCAGACCAGATGACTCCACCAGCAGGGAGGACACACACGAACACACGAACACACACACACACACACACACACACACACACACACACACGAACATACACAAGAACATACACACGAACACACAAACACACAAACACACGAACATACACACGAACACACAAACACACAAACACACGAACACACAAACACACAAACACACGAACACACGAACACACAAACACACAAACATACACACGAACATACACACGAACATACACACGAACATACACACAAACACACAAACGCATACACACACATGCCAAATTCTCTCCTCTGTCCTGCCCTGCTGACCTCATTGTGACTCTACAAACTTGTTTGATGCATTTGCTGTTTGTTTTGGTTATGTTTCAGATTATCTTGTGCCAAAAAGTTAGACACTCTGTTATCATGCCCCCCTGCCCACCCATCATTATTCAGGATTCCTTCAGGACTGTTCCATAATCATGTTTGCATCCACATTAATGTAGAGGTGTTTAGAAACATATTATATTCTTATTTACAATCAAATTGACTCCAAAATGGCACAATAAATTATTACCATTTATTTATATTGGGTAAAACATTTTCTGAAACAACCAAAACAAACATCAAATACATCCAACAAGTGTGTAGAGTCACAAGGTTGATGTAATCATTATTTGCTAGGAGTATTGGGACAAATGATAACACTTTGGACTACTTTAATACACATGTGGATTTGTCCCAATACTTTTGGTCCCCTGAAATGGGGGGACTATGTACAAAAAGTTATGTGATTTCTAAACGGTTCACCTGATATGGATGAAAATACCCTCAAATTAAAGCTGATAGTCGGCACTTTAACCTCATCAAAGTCATAGAATTATTTCAAATCCAAAGTGCTGGAGTACAGAACCAAAACAACAAACAAATGTGTCACTGTCCCAATACCTTTGGAGCTCACATTTTGATATTTAAAAATTCTCGGAATCCCAAATGTGAATTTTTTTATTTTATTAACAGCCAATGTTTACTTATTTATTTGTGGCTACTGCAGTCAATTGCAAAACATTCTAACAGTGTTCCTGATTGTATTCACAACTCACCATCATATACGTTTAATGTGGGGCTATGATAGTCAATTGCAAATAAGTCTGACGTAATGTCTCTTACCTCACCACCACTAATGAGATAGGTGTGGCTTGATGCATGTTGCGTCAGAGCTTCTCAACGTCAGGGGGCGTGGTCGACAGTGCACACCTCATCTCTCCTGTCACATCCAACATGGATGGATATTTGTTTTTAATGCAGACGAGAGCACTGAATCAGCGTACCATGAGTTTTAATGCACAGTATTCCCTTTGAGTCAGGAACCAGAACTCCTCTATTGTGACCCGTAGTTGCTTTGTGTGCAGCATTCAGACACGTCAGCTCGATCAGCTGTTCGATTACAGACACGTCAACTGAGCCAGGATCCCTGTCAAACTAATTTAGCCGATTTGGTCACTCATCTGCATAATGTTTTTGTGTTTGCATGCTTGTGTTCAGTTTGTTCAGTTTCCCAAATACACCACATGACCAAAAGTATGTGGGCACCTGTTTGTCGAACATCTCATTTCAAAACCATGGGCATTAATATGGAGTTGGTCCCCCCTGCTATAACAGGTGCCCCTGCTGCTATAACAGCTTCCATTCTGCTGGGAAGGCTTTCCACTAGATGTTGGAACATTGCTGCGGGGACTTGCTTCCATTCAGCCACAAGAGCATTAGTGAGGTTGGGCGATTAAGACTGGCTCGCAGTCAGCGTTCCAATTCATCCCAAAGGTGTTTGATGGGGTTGAGGTTAGAAGATCATAAGGTGGGGGGTTTTGAGTCTTCAGTCAGTTTCCTGTTGATTGCTAGCTACAGAATCAATTCTTAGTCTCACAGTATTATCTGATGTGAGATTCTATGCTTCTGCCTCCCAACACATTGTCTTCACCATATCAATTGCGGCCGGTGATGTCAAAGTCTCTGCATTAGCGTGTGGTTTGATAGCGTACGGCGCCTAGCCATTCACTGTGGGAATGACTCAAGTGCAGCGGTCAAGTGCAGCTTTTTTCCGTGATCGAAGGGTGCTCTTTTGATTTCAATAACAATAAGGTTAACAACATTACAATGATTTAGAGAGACAAAGATTATATTATAATATGATAATAATTTTATTATTATATTTGTATTTTCTTTTACCAGAATTTTTTACATTCTCCCGTGACCCCATTTTCATATCAGGCGACCGCACATGGGGTCACAACCCCTAGTTTGGGACCCACTGCTGTATGTGAAAACAGCAACTCCATTTAAGATAGAGCTCTCATTTTGGGGTCGTTGCTGAATGTCAGAGGGTTGCAATCAAAGCATCTGTATACCAGCTCTATTTGACCCCATTTTCAACACTAATGAGGGTTATTGCCGACAGACATTATTGCACTGATCTGTGTGTCTCTGTATCTGTCAGGTTCATTAGAAATGATGGTGGGATGATTTGCCAAACATGGTTTGACACACACGTGTGCACACAATCAGAGCCATTCCAACACAAGGACAGCCTTTATGCTCATTTAAAGATGTTACGTGTGATGACCTTCTCATGATTCTTCCAACAGCCAGTACAAGAGGAGATAATATAATCCCCCCTAATATAATCATGTTGATTTTACACCCCTTGCCACACACAGCCTTAGCATTTGACGGTATATTTAGAACCATGACAACTGCACCGCACATCTGCCTGTCCTTTCATTCACTATAGCCGGGAGCACGCACGCACACACACACACACACACACACACACACACACACACACACACACACACACACACACACACACACACACACACACACACACACACACACACACACACACACACACACACACACACACACACACACACACACACACACTCACACACAGTTCAGACCATTAGAACACTAACACACACACACACATGCTCTCTCCTACGCTCTTTCTCTCTCTCTGTCTCACTCACTCACTCACTCACTCTCTCTGACTCTCTCACTCACTCTCTGACTCTTTCACTCACTCTCTCTCTCTGACTCTAACTCTGTCTCACTCTCTCTCTCTGACTCTCTCACTCACTCACTCTCTCTGACTCTCTCTCACACTCTCTCTCTCTCTCTCTCTGACTCTCACTCTGTCTCTCTCTGACTCTCTCACTCACTCTCACTCTCTCTCTCTGACTCTCTCACTCACTCTCTCTCTCACTCTCTGTCTCTCTCTCACTCTCTCTCACTCTCTCTCTCTCTCCCAAACACTCTCTCCAAAGAGAGAAAGAAGAGAAAAAGACAGACAGAAAACCCCTCCACCATTCCACCAACCTGATCTTAGAAAGAAAGGAACATTTACAGGAAAATAAAGAAAGAGAGGAAGAAAACGATCCCTACCGGAGGAGCCCGTCCACGGGGAACAAGGGATGGAGGAATGAGAGAAAACGTGTCTATTCGCCAAGCGAACGGAACGCCGCCTCCCACACTCTTCCACCGAATCAATCACACTCTTTCACCTCCCCATCACTGTGATGTCATTCATTCAGCCATTCCCCCGTTGCTATGGAAACTATGCCGTTTTGTTTTCCTCTTTCTCCCACCTCTCTTTTACTCCTCCCTCTCTCTCTCTGTCAGACCCCCACCGATCCTTTCTGAGAGGTGCAAACCCCCCCCCCCACCTTCCCAAAATCCCCGCTCCTCCCCCTTATAATTTCTGTCCTGTCCTAGAGCAGGGGTACGGGAGATGGAGGGGGGGGTGAGTCAGAAGAGGGGCGGGGAAGTCAGCTTCAATTGAGGCTCAGTTAACTGTGCCTGCGCTAAGTGTCATAGAGAAACGGAAAGCATTGTTGTTGTAGCACCAGACAAGCACACCTGACTCAACTTCCACAGTTTGGGACAATAAAGTCTATGTGCATTTTGGTCTAATTGTTGTTTTTGACATATTCTTGTCCTGTTCAATGTTATCTAGCTAAATACCCAAATTCATGGAACAAAACACACAAAGCAAAAAATACAGAGAACAAAACACACAGAAAAAACACACACAGAACACAAACACAGAGCAAAACACACACAGAACACAAACACAGAGCAAAACACACACAGAACAAAACACACAGAACAAAAGAGATGATGTGGAAACCAGCCACTAGAGGCAACAGTGAGAGCTGTGAGCACCTGCGTCTGGTAACAAAGGTTGCATATTCGAATCCGGCAATAAAAAGTTTTTAAGATTTTAGTGTAAATATATATATATTTTTTAATATTCCATACCTTAACCCTTACCATTCAGAGTTAATACCTAAAGTTAAGATTTAGGAGTTAATGCCTGAACTTAACCCTAACCTTAAAAAACATATTCGGGATGAGCTAATGTTGAGCTAACGTAGGCTAATGCGATTAGCATGAGGTTGTAAATAACAAGACCATTTCTCAGGACATAGACATATCTGATATTGGCAGAAAGATTAAATTATTGTTAATATAACTGCACTGTCTAATTTACAGTGCTATTATAGTGAAAGAATGCCATGCTATTGTTTGAGGAGAGTGCACAATTTTGAAAATGAAAGTTACCAATAAACAAATTAGGCACATTTGGGCAGAATTCATACATAAATGCAATGGTTCATTGGATCAGTCTAAAACAGTGCACATACTGCTGCCATCTAGTGGCCAAAATATAAATTGCACCTGGGTTGGACTAATACATTATGGCCTTTCTCTTGCATTTCAAAGATGATGATACAAAAAAAATATGGTTGGTTTTTTCTTTGTATTATCTTTTACCAGATCTAATGTGTTATATTCTCCTATATTCACATTTCCACAAAATTCAAAGTGTTTCCTTTCAAATGGTGCCAATAATCCGCATATCTTTGCTTCAGGTCCTGAGCTAAAGGCAGTTAGATTTTCATATTGTAATCTACATTTTAGGCAAAAAAAAAAAAAAAGTTTACGCCTAAATGTAACCCTAACCTTAAAAATGTGGAGTTAACGCCTAAATGTAACCCTAACCTTAAAAATGTGGAGTTAATGCCTAAATGTAACCCTAACCTTAAAAATGTGGAGTTAACGCCTAAATGTAACCCTAACCTTAAAAATGTGGAGTTAATGCCTAAATGTAACCCTAACCTTAAAAATGTGGAGTTAACGCCTAAATGTAACCCTAACCTTAAAAATGTGGAGTTAACACCTAAATGTAACCCTAACCTTAAAAATGTGGAGTTAACGCCTAAATGTAACCCTAACCTTAAAATGTGGAGTTAACGCCTAAATGTAACCCTAACCTTAAAAATGTACAGTTAACGCCTAAATTTAACCCTAACCTTAAAAATGTGGAGTTAACGCCTAAATTTAACCCTAACCTTAAAAATGTGGAGTTAACACCTAAATGTAACCCTAACCTTAAAAATGTGGAGTTAACGCCTAAATGTAACCCTAACCTTAAAAATGTGGAGTTAATGCCTAAATTGAACCCTAACCTTAAAAATGTGGAGTTAATGCCTAAATTGAACCCTAACCTTAAAAATGTGGAGTTAACGCCTAAATGTAACCCTAACCTTAAAAATGTGGAGTTAACGCCTAAATTGAACCCTAACCTAAGAAATGTGGAGTTAACGCATAATGTTAACACTAACCTAAGAAATCTGGAGTTAATGTCTAAAATGTGCCATTTGGAACAACTTCAAAATTTGATATTTGAGAAAAATGTATGAGACTGTGAGAGCTGGTTGAAGAAAAAACCCATAGAACAAAACACACACAGGACAAAACACACACAGGACAAAACACACACACACAACAGAACACACACCCTGCAGCACTATCTGATCTGATTGGAACCCTGGGTCAGTCCAGCCCAGGTACATCATTAATATACTCCCCCCGTCGCGGACCAGGATGTCCCGGTCGCGGACCAGGATGTCTTGCTCCCAGACAGACTAAATAACTTTTTTGCCCACTTTGAGGGCAATACAGTGCCACTGACACGGCCCCGCAACCAAAACCTGCGGGCTCTCCTTCACTGCAGCCGATGTGAGTAAAACATTTAAACGTGTTAACCCTCGCAAGGCTGCCGGCCCAGACGGCATCCCCAGCCACTTCCTCAGAGCATGCACAGACCAGCTGGCTGGTGTGTTTACGGACATATTCAATCAATCCTTATCCCAGCCTGCTGTTCCCACATGCTTCAAGAGGGCCACCATTGTCCCTGTTCCCAAGAAAGCTAAGGTAACTGAGCTAAACGACTACCGCCCCGTAGCACTCACTTCCGTCATCATGAAGTGCTTTGAGAGACTAGTCAAGGACCATATCACCTCCACCCTACCTCGTCATCAAGCTCGGGACCCTGGGTCTCGGGTTCTGAGCCCTCTCCTGTACTCCCTGTTAACTCACGACTGCGTGGCCATGCACGCCTCCAACTCAAACATCAAGTTTGCAGACGACACTACAGTGGTAGGCTTGATTACTAACAGAGACGAGACGGCCTACAAGGAGGAGGTGAGGGCCCTCGGAGTGTGGTGTCAGGAAAATAACCTCACACTCAACGTCAACAAAAAAAGGAGATGATTGTGGACTTCCGGAAACAGCAGAGGGAGCACCCCCCTATCTACATCGACGGGACAGTAGTGGAGAGGGTAGTAAGTTTTAAGTTCCTCGGCGTACACATCACGGACAAACTGAATTGGTCCACCCACACAGACAGCGCCGTGAAGAAGGCGCAGCAGCGCCTCTTCAACCTCAGGAGGCTGAAGAAATTCGGCTTGTCACCAAAAGCACTCACAAACTTCTACAGATGCCACTGCCTGCGCCACTGCCTGTTCACCCCGCTATCATCCAGAAGGCGAGGTCAGTACAGGTGCTTCAAAGTAGGGACACAGGGACTGAAAAACAGCTTCTATCTCAAGGCCATCAGACTATGAAACAGCCACCACTAACATTGAGTGGCTGCTGCCAACACACTGACTCAACTCCATCCACTTTAGTAATGGAAATTGATGGAAATTGATGTAAAAATATATCACTAGCCACTTTAAACAATGCTACTTAATATAATGTTTACATACCCTACATTACTCATCTCATATGTATATACTGTACTCGATACCATCTACTGCATCTTGCCTATGCCGTTCTGTACCATCACTCATTCATATATCTTTATGTACATATTCTTTATCCCTTTACACTTGTGTGTGTATAAGGTAGTAGTTTTGGAGTTGTTAGGATAGATTACTCGTTGGTTATTACTACATTGTCGGAACTAGAAGCACAAGCATTTCGCCACACCGCATTAACATCTGCTAACCATGTGTATGTGACAAATCAAATTTGATTTGATTTGTGTTAATCCTCATGTTGACAATGGGGACATTAAAGAAAGGAGACCCTCCCCATTACGACTGTGGAAATGTTTGTAATGACCTCTCAAACGATGTAATGAAAGCAACTTCGGAAAATTAACACTAAGTTCGTAGTGATATTATGTCTGATCTCACAAACAATGCAAAGTATGCATTGATGGGTGTAAATTTGAGTCAAGGTGTTGATTTTTAATCTGAGGGTCTCCTGCAACTGACACACTTGTTGAATTAATCAACAGAACGTGACCAAAAAAACAGTAATTAATGAGGCAGTCTAGAGAGCACAAGTGAATACAGGTCTAGACACAGCAGGTGAGTACAGGTCTAGACACAGCAGGTGAGTACAGGTCTGGACACAGCAGGTGAGTACAGGTCTAGACACAGCAGGTGAGTACAGGTCTAGACACAGCAGGTGAGTACAGGTCTGGACACATTAGGTGAGTAGAGGTCTGGACACAGCAGGTGAGTACAGGTCTGGACACAGCAGGTGAGTACAGGTCTGGACACAGCAGATGAGTACAGGTCTAGACACAGCAGGTGAGTGCAGGTCTAGACACAGCAGGTGAGTACAGGTCTAGACACAGCAGGTGAGTACAGGTCTAGACACAGCAGGTGAGTATAGGTCTGGACACAGCAGGTGAGTACAGGTCTAGACACAGCAGGTGATTACAGGTCTGGACACAGAAGGTGAGTACAGGTCTAGACACAGCAGGTGAGTACAGGTCTAGACACAGCAGGTGAGTACAGGTCTGGACACAGCAGGTGAGTACAGGTCTGGACACAGCAGGTGAGTACAGGTCTAGACACAGCCGGTGAGTACAGGTCTAGACACAGCAGGTGAGTGCAGGTCAAGACACAGCAGGTGAGTACAGGTCTGGACACAGCAGGTGAGTACAGGTCTGGACACAGCAGGTGAGTACAGGTCTAGACACAGCAGGTGAATGGAGGTCTAGACACAGCAGGTGAGTACAGGTCTAGACACAGCAGGTGAGTACACGTCTAGACACAGCAGGTGAGTACACGTCTAGACACAGCAGGTGAGTACAGGTCTAGACACAGCAGGTGAGTAGAGGTCTGGACACAGCAGGTGAGTACAGGTCTAGACACAGCAGGTAAGTACAGGTCTAGACACAGCAGGTGAGTACAGGTCTGGACACAGCAGGTGAGTACAGGTCTAGACACAGCAGGTGAGTACAGGTCTGGACACAGCAGGTGAGTACAGGTCTAGACACAGCAGGTGAGTACAGGTCTAGACACAGCAGGTGAGTACAGTTCTGGACACAGCAGGTGAGTACAGGTCTAGACACAGCAGGTGAGTACAGGTCTGGACACAGCAGTTGAGTACAGGTCTGGACACAGCAGGTGAGTACAGGTCTAGACACAACAGGTGAGTACAGGTCTAGACACAGCAGGTGAGTACATGTCTAGACACAGCAGGTGAGTACAGGTCTAGACACAGCAGGTGAGTACAGGTCTAGACACAGCAGGTGAGTAGAGGTCTGGACACAGCAGGTAAGTACAGGTCTAGACACAGCAGGTGAGTGCAGATCTAGACACAGCAGGTGAGTACAGGTCTAGACACAGCAGGTGAATGCAGGTCTAGACACAGCAGGTGAGTGCAGGTCTAGACACAGCAGGTGAGTGCAGGTCTACAGGTCTAGACACAGCAGGTGAGTACAGGTCTAAACACAGCAGGTGAGTACAGGTCTAGACACAGCAGGTGAGTACAGGTCTAGACACAGCAGGTGAGTATAGGTCTGGACACAGCAGGTGAGTACAGGTCTAGACACAGCAGGTGAGTACAGGTCTAGACACAGCAGGTGAGTACAGGTCTGGACACAGCAGTTGAGTACAGGTCTGGACACAGCAGGTGAGTACAGGTCTAGACACAGCAGGTGAGTACACGTCTAGACACAGCAGGTGAGTACAGGTCTGGACACAGCAGTTGAGTACAGGTCTGGACACAGCAGGTGAGTACAGGTCTAGACACAGCAGGTGAGTACAGGTCTAGACACAGCAGGTGAGTACATGTCTAGACACAGCAGGTGAGTACAGGTCTAGACACAGCAAGTGAGTACAGGTATAGACACAGCAGGTGAGTAGAGGTCTGGACACAGCAGGTAAGTACAGGTCTAGACACAGCAGGTGAGTGCAGATCTAGACACAGCAGGTGAGTACAGGTCTAGGCACAGCAGGTGAATGCAGGTCTAGACACAGCAGGTGAGTGCAGGTCTAGACACAGCAGGTGAGTGCAGGTCTACAGGTCTAGACACAGCAGGTGAGAACAGGTCTAAACACAGCAGGTGAGTACAGGTCTAGACACAGCAGGTGAGTACAGGTCTAGACACAGCAGGTGAGTACAGGTCTGGACACAGCAGGTGAGTACAGGTCTAGACACAGCAGGTGAGTACAGGTCTAGACACAGCAGGTGAGTACAGGTCTGGACACAGCAGGTAAGTACAGGTCTGGATACAGCAGGTGAGTACAGGTCTAGACACAGCAGGTGAGTTCAGGTCTAGACACAGCAGGTGAGTACAGGTCTAGACACAGCAGGTGAGTACATTTCTAGACACAGCAGGTGAGTACAGGTCTAGACACAGCAGGTGAGTACAGGTCTAGACACAGCAGGTGAGTACAGGTCTGGACACAGCAGGTGAGTACAGGTCTGAAACAAACCTGCTGGAGAGCGTGCTACGGGTGGATGACCAGTGAGCTGAGATAAGGCAGAGCTATACCTAGCAAAGACTTATAGATGACCTGGAGCCAGTGGGTTTGGCGACGTATATGGAGTGAGGACCACCCAACAAGAGCATACATGTCGCAGTGGTGGGGAGTGTATGGGGCTTTGGTGACAAAACTGAATGCACTCTGATAGACTGCATCCAATTTGCTGAGTAGAGTGTTGGAGGCTATTTTGTAAATTACATCGCCAAAGTCATGGATCGGTAGGATGGTCCCAACCCCTTGGGGATAGGGCTGATTGCTGCCCCCTTTGGGGTGATTGCGTGCCCATAGTAAACAGAAAAAAAATCTGTCAAAAATTGCTAATATATGCAATTAAAAATTATTATTGAATAGAAAACACTCTAAAGCTTCTAAAACCGTTTAAATTATGTCTGTAAGTAAAGCAGAACTCTCAGGGCACTCATTCTCCCAAACTCTCTCTTGTCATCATAAAAGTTGGCCCAACTTTGACGTCATCGCCCCCACCCTTCCCAAGCACCTACAGTCCTGGGAACAGTTTCTATGCCTTCAGCGTGATGTCCGCTTTCAATGGGGCTTCTCATTGTGTGAGAAGAGAGTTTTGCTCACGAGAGTTTTGGCGGGCCGAAACCTTTCGGTCACGCGAGAAAACAGGTTACTCTCATGCGCGTTCTGCTCCGGTGATGTCTTTCTTCCAAGATTGATTAATTAAACGATGCGTGTGTTTCTGTTCGTCCTGAGAATTGCTGTGAAGCTATATAACATGCTAACGCTGTGTTCTGAACATAGTTTGACAAGTTTAGTCGACATATAATATGTAATTTCGACGTTTTGGTGCGCACCCACTTTACTTTTTGGCTGCATTTCAACCGAAATGTGTCGTGTTTGATAACCGAAAGACACAGACTTCAAAACTAAAGCTGTTTTTGGTAAGTATAAACCCTTCCAGGTCTTCTGATGGAAGAACAGCAAAGGTAAGGGAATATTTATGTGTTAAATTTGGGTTTCTGTGGACTCCGAGATAGAGGAGCCAAAATGCTAATTCCTGAGCGCCGACTCACATTATAGCCTAGTGAACGAAATCTGTAACGTTAAAAATAAATGTAACACAGCGATTGCATTTAGAAGAAGTGTATCTTTCTATATATATATGTAGAACATGCATATTTAGTCAAAGTTTATGTTGTGTATTCCATGTTAGCTGACGGTGTCTGCCGAAGCCATCGTCATTTCTCCGGACATTTGAGTAGCATTTTTTTAACATGGCGTCATTGTAAACAGAGATTTATGGATATTTATAGCATATTATTGAAAAAAACATAAATGTACTGTGTAACATGTTATATTACTGTCATCTGATGAAGATTTCAAAAGGTTAGTGAAATTATTTTTCTTTTAATCCTGCGTTTGGTGATTGCATATTTTGTTCAATTTGGCTATGGAATTTAGCTGTGTCTTCGGTGTGTCTTCGGTGGTGGTTTGACATAAATATGTGCTATGTTTTCGCCGTAAAACATTTTAGAAATCTGACATGCTGGCTAGATAAACAAGTTGTTTATCTTTCATTTGAGCTATTGGACTTGTTAATGTGTGGAGGTTAAATATTTCTAAGAATATTTTTGCATTCCGTGCGCCACCGTTCCAGCTGACGGTGGGAGGGCTGATCCCCAATTGGGAACCAACATCTTTGTCAGGATTGTATGTTTGGCAGCATGAGTGAAGGAGGCTTTGGAGCGAAATAGGAAGCCGATTCTAGATTTAACTTTGGATTGGAGATGCTTAATGTGAGTCTGGAAGGAGAGTTTACAGTCTAGTCAGACACCTAGGTATTTGTAGTTGTCCACATATTCTAAGTCAGAACTGTCCAGAGTAGTGATGCTAGTCGGGCAGGAGGGTGCGCGCAGCGATTGGTTGAAGAGCGTTCGTTTTACTAGCAATTAAGAGCAGTTGGAGGCTACGGAAGGAGTGGGTGAAGTAGTGGGTGAAGTAGTTGGTGAAGTAGTTGGTGAAGTAGTTGGTGAAGTAGTTGGTGAACCATGCGACTGCCTCTCTGAACCAGGCTTGGCAGTCATTTGAGAAACCAAGGCTGTTGAGTCTGCCGATATGAATGCTGTGAAGGACAGAGTCGAAAGCCTTGGTATGGAGGTATGGAGAGGAGGAGGGGGAGAAGAAAAGAAAGGAGGAGAACAGTAGGAAAAGAGAGAGACGTTAAGATTGAGTGAGAACTTAACCATACAAATATGGTCCATCAGAAGCATGAAATTACAGGAGTAGAGAGAGCAGAGAAAAGTCAGAGGTCAATTCCATTAAAAATGGAGTCCTTCCAGACTGGTTTGTTGATTTACAGTACAAATATGGGATTGACTACAGCAGAGGAAAGCCACTGAAATAACTGTGTCTGTAAATGAATGGAACAGCAGTGGAATCAAACCCATAATTTGGTAACTGGTGGGTTTCCAACAGACTCATGTTGTGACCTGAAAAATATTATGCAAATCTCTCTCCCTCCCCTCTCTCTCTCTCTCTCTCTCTCTCTCTACATGCTCCACATCACTATATATTTTCGTTTTTCCTCTTGATATTTTTCCTCCCATATTCCTTCCTTTTCATCATTGTCTTCCCTCTCCTATTTCTTCCATGTATTAGTGATGATGCTTCCATCTGGAGCTAAGGAGATAAAGCTTCCCTGTCTCAGCCCTGCACCCCCCCCCCCCACCCCCCAACACACAAACACAAAAACACACCCAAACACACTCACACACATTTCTCCATAATCCATACCTCCTCCTTACACCTCCTCCTCACACCTCATCCCCCACCACCACCCGATCCCCTTCTCTCATCCCTCTCTCTCTCCTACTGTCATTAACCATCCCTCATGTCTCTCTCTCTCCTTCTGTCATTAACCATCCCTCATGTCTCTCTCGCTCCTGCTGTCATTAACCATCCCTCATGTCTCTCTCTCTCCCTCTGTCAATAACCATCCCTCATGTCTCTCTCTCTCCCACTGTCATTAACCATCCCTCATGTCTCTCTCTCTCTCTCTCCCTCTGTCATTAACCATCCCTCATGTCTCTCCCTCCCTCTGTCATTAACCATCCCTCATGTCTCTCTCTCCCTCTGTCATTAACCATCCCTCACATCTCTCTCTTTCTCCCTGTCATTAACCATCCCTCATGTCTCTCTCTCTCCCACTCTCATTAACCATCCCTCATGTCTCTCTCTCTCTCTCCTACTGTCATTAACCATCCCTCATGTCTCTCTCTCTCCTACAGTCATTAACCATCCATCATGTCTCTCCCTCCCTATGTCATTAACCATCCCTCATATCTCTCTCTCTCCCTCTGTCATTAACCATCCATCATGTCTCTCTCTCCTACTGTCATTAACCATTTCTCATGTCTCTCTCTCTCCTACAGTCATTAACCATCCCTCATGTCTCTCTCTCTCCCACTGTCATTAAACATCCCACATGTCTCTCTCTCTCCTACTGTCATTAACCATCCCTCATGTCTCTCTCTCTCCCACTGTCATTAACCATCCCTCATGTCTCTCTCTCTCAGCTACTGTCATTAACAATCCCCCATGTCTCTCTCTCCCTCTGTCATTAACCATCCCTCATGTCTCTCTCTCTCTCTGTCATGAACCATCCCTCATGTCTTTCTCGCTCTGTCATTAACCATCCCTCATGTCTCTCTCTCTCTCTGTCATTAACCATCCCTCATGTCTCTCTCTCCCACTGTCATTAACCATCCCTCATATCTCTCTCTCTGCTACTGTCATTAACCATCCCTCATGTCTCTCTCTTCTCCACTGTCATTAACCATCCCTCATGTCTCTCTCTCTCTCCCACTGTCATTAACCATCCCTCATGTCTCTCTCTCTCTCTGTCATTAACCATCCCTCATGTCTCTATCTCCTACTGTCATTAACCATCCCTCATGTCTCTCTCTCCTGCTGTTATTAACCATCCCTCATGTCTCTCTCTCTCCCACTGTCATTAACCATCCCTCATGTCTCTCTCTCTCCCACTGTCATTAACCATCATGTCTCTCTCTCTCCTACTGTCATTAACCATCCCGCATGTCTCTCTCTCTCCTACTGTCATTAACCATCCCTCATGTCTCTCTCTCTCCTACTGTCATTAACCATCCCTCATGTCTCTCTCCTACTGTCATTAACCATCCCTCATGTATCTCTCTCTCATACTGTCATTAACCATCCCTCATGTCTCTCTCTCCCACTGTCATTAACCATTTCTCATGTCTCTCTCTCTCCTACTGTCATTAACCATCCCTCATGTCTCTCTCTCCCTCTGTCATTAACCATCCCTCATGTCTCTCTCTCTCCCACTGTCATTAACCATCCCGCATGTCTCTCTCTCTCCTACTGTCATTAACCATCCCTCATGTCTCTCTCTCTCCCACTGTCATTAACCATCCCTCATGTCTCTCTCTCCTACTGTCATTAACCATCCCTCATGTCTCTCTCTCTCTCTGTCATTAACCATCCCTCATGTCTCTCTCTCTCTCTGTCATTAACCATCCCTCATGTCTCTCTCTCTCCCACTGTCATTAACCATCCCTCATGTCTCTCTCTCTCCCACTGTCATTAACCATCATGTCTCTCTCTCTCCTACTGTCATTAACCATCCCGCATGTCTCTCTCTCTCCTACTGTCATTAACCATCCCTCATGTCTCTCTCTCTCCTACTGTCATTAACCATCCCTCATGTCTCTCTCCTACTGTCATTAACCATCCCTCATGTATCTCTCTCTCATACTGTCATTAACCATCCCTCATGTCTCTCTCTCTCTCTGTCATTAACCATCCCTCATGTCTCTATCTCCCTCTGTCATTAACCATCCCTCATGTCTCTCTCTCCTACTGTCATTAACCATCCCTCATGTCTCTCTCTCCTGCTGTTATTAACCATCCCTCATGTCTCTCTCTCTCCCACTGTCATTAACCATCCCTCATGTCTCTCTCTCTCCCACTGTCATTAACCATCATGTCTCTCTCTCTCCTACTGTCATTAACCATCCCGCATGTCTCTCTCTCTCTCCTACTGTCATTAACCATCCCTCATGTCTCTCTCTCTCCTACTGTCATTAACCATCCCTCATGTCTCTCTCCTACTGTCATTAACCATCCCTCATGTATCTCTCTCTCATACTGTCATTAACCATCCCCCATGTCTCTCTCTCCCACTGTCATTAACCATTTCTCATGTCTCTCTCTCTCCTACTGTCATTAACCATCCCTCATGTCTCTCTCTCCCTCTGTCATTAACCATCCCTCATGTCTCTCTCTCTCCCACTGTCATTAACCATCCCGCATGTCTCTCTCTCTCCTACTGTCATTAACCATCCCTCATGTCTCTCTCTCTCCCACTGTCATTAACCATCCCTCATGTCTCTCTCTCCTACTGTCATTAACCATCCCTCATGTCTCTCTCTCTCTCTGTCATGAACCATCCCTCATGTCTTTCTCGCTCTGTCATTAACCATCCCTCATGTCTCTCTCTCTCTCTCTGTCATTAACCATCCCTCATGTCTCTCTCTCTCCCACTGTCATTAACCATCCCTCATATCTCTCTCTCTGCTACTGTCATTAACCATCCCTCATGTCTCTCTCTTCTCCACTGTCATTAACCATCCCTCATGTCTCTCTCTCTCTCCCACTGTCATTAACCATCCCTCATGACTCTCTCTCTCTGTCATTAACCATCCCTCATGTCTCTATCTCCCTCTGTCATTAACCATCCCTCATGTCTCTCTCTCCTACTGTCATTAACCATCCCTCATGTCTCTCTCTCCTGCTGTTATTAACCATCCCTCATGTCTCTCTCTCTCCCACTGTCATTAACCATCCCTCATGTCTCTCTCTCTCCCACTGTCATTAACCATCCCTCATGTCTCTCTCTCTCCTACTGTCATTAACCATCCCGCATGTCTCTCTCTCTCCTACTGTCATTAACCATCCCTCATGTCTCTCTCTCTCCTACTGTCATTAACCATCCCTCATGTCTCTCTCCTAATGTCATTAACCATCCCTCATGTCTCTCTCTCTCCTACTGTCATTAACCATCCCTCATGTCTCTCTCTCCCACTGTCATTAACCATTTCTCATGTCTCTCTCTCTCCTACTGTCATTAACCATCCCTCATGTCTCTCTCTCCCTCTGTCATTAACCATCCCTCATGTCTCTCTCTCTCCCACTGTCATTAACCATCCCGCATGTCTCTCTCTCTCCTACTGTCATTAACCATCCCTCATGTCTCTCTCTCTCCCACTGTCATTAACCATCCCTCATGTCTCTCTCTCCTACTGTCATTAACCATCCCTCATGTCTCTCTCTCTCTCTGTCATGAACCATCCCTCATGTCTTTCTCGCTCTGTCATTAACCATCCCTCATGTCTCTCTCTCTCTCTGTCATTAACCATCCCTCATGTCTCTCTCTCCCACTGTCATTAACCATCCCTCATATCTCTCTCTCTGCTACTGTCATTAACCATCCCTCATGTCTCTCTCTTCTCCACTGTCATTAACCATCCCTCATGTCTCTCTCTCTCTCCCACTGTCATTAACCATCCCTCATGACTCTCTCTCTCTGTCATTAACCATCCCTCATGTCTCTATCTCCCTCTGTCATTAACCATCCCTCATGTCTCTCTCTCCTACTGTCATTAACCATCCCTCATGTCTCTCTCTCCTGCTGTTATTAACCATCCCTCATGTCTCTCTCTCTCCCACTGTCATTAACCATCCCTCATGTCTCTCTCTCTCCCACTGTCATTAACCATCATGTCTCTCTCTCTCCTACTGTCATTAACCATCCCGCATGTCTCTCTCTCTCCTACTGTCATTAACCATCCCTCATGTCTCTCTCTCTCCTACTGTCATTAACCATCCCTCATGTCTCTCTCCTAATGTCATTAACCATCCCTCATGTCTCTCTCTCTCCTACTGTCATTAACCATCCCTCATGTCTCTCTCTCCCACTGTCATTAACCATTTCTCATGTCTCTCTCTCTCCTATTGTCATTAACCATCCCTCATGTCTCTCTCTCCCTCTGTCATTAACCATCCCTCATGTCTCTCTCTCTCCCACTGTCATTAACCATCCCGCATGTCTCTCTCTCTCCTACTGTCATTAACCATCCCTCATGTCTCTCTCTCTCCCACTGTCATTAACCATCCCTCATGTCTCTCTCTCCTACTGTCATTAACCATCCCTCATGTCTCTCTCTCTCCCACTGTCATTAACCATCCCTCATGTCTCTCTCTCCTACTGTCATTAACCATCCCTCATGTCTCTCTCTCTCCCACTGTCATTAACCATCCCTCATGTCTCTCTCTCTCTCTCTCTCTCCTACTGTCATTAACCATCCCTCATGTCTCTCTCTCCCTCTGTCATTAACCGTCCCTCATGTCTCTCTCTCTCTCTGTCATGAACAGTCCCTCATGTCTTTCTCGCTCTGTCATTAACCATCCCTCATGTCTCTCTCTCCTACTGTCATTAACCATCCCTCATGTCTCTCTCTCCTGCTGTTATTAACCATCCCTCATGTCTCTCTCTCTCCCACTGTCATTAACCATCCCTCATGTCTCTCTCTCTCCCACTGTCATTAACCATCCCTCATGTCTCTCTCTCTCCTACTGTCATTAACCATCCCGCATGTCTCTCTCTCTCCTACTGTCATTAACCATCCCTCATGTCTCTCTCTCTCCTACTGTCATTAACCATCCCTCATGTCTCTCTCCTAATGTCATTAACCATCCCTCATGTCTCTCTCTCTCCTACTGTCATTAACCATCCCTCATGTCTCTCTCTCCCACTGTCATTAACCATTTCTCATGTCTCTCTCTCTCCTACTGTCATTAACCATCCCTCATGTCTCTCTCTCCCTCTGTCATTAACCATCCCTCTTGTCTCTCTCTCTCCCACTGTCATTAACCATCCCGCATGTCTCTCTCTCTCCTACTGTCATTAACCATCCCTCATGTCTCTCTCTCTCCCACTGTCATTAACCATCCCTCATGTCTCTCTCTCCTACTGTCATTAACCATCCCTCATGTCTCTCTCTCTCTCTGTCATGAACCATCCCTCATGTCTTTCTCGCTCTGTCATTAACCATCCCTCATGTCTCTCTCTCTCTCTGTCATTAACCATCCCTCATGTCTCTCTCTCCCACTGTCATTAACCATCCCTCATATCTCTCTCTCTGCTACTGTCATTAACCATCCCTCATGTCTCTCTCTTCTCCACTGTCATTAACCATCCCTCATGTCTCTCTCTCTCTCCCACTGTCATTAACCATCCCTCATGACTCTCTCTCTCTGTCATTAACCATCCCTCATGTCTCTATCTCCCTCTGTCATTAACCATCCCTCATGTCTCTCTCTCCTACTGTCATTAACCATCCCTCATGTCTCTCTCTCCTGCTGTTATTAACCATCCCTCATGTCTCTCTCTCTCCCACTGTCATTAACCATCCCTCATGTCTCTCTCTCTCCCACTGTCATTAACCATCATGTCTCTCTCTCTCCTACTGTCATTAACCATCCCGCATGTCTCTCTCTCTCCTACTGTCATTAACCATCCCTCATGTCTCTCTCTCTCCTACTGTCATTAACCATCCCTCATGTCTCTCTCCTAATGTCATTAACCATCCCTCATGTCTCTCTCTCTCCTACTGTCATTAACCATCCCTCATGTCTCTCTCTCCCACTGTCATTAACCATTTCTCATGTCTCTCTCTCTCCTACTGTCATTAACCATCCCTCATGTCTCTCTCTCCCTCTGTCATTAACCATCCCTCATGTCTCTCTCTCTCCCACTGTCATTAACCATCCCGCATGTCTCTCTCTCTCCTACTGTCATTAACCATCCCTCATGTCTCTCTCTCTCCCACTGTCATTAACCATCCCTCATGTCTCTCTCTCCTACTGTCATTAACCATCCCTCATGTCTCTCTCTCTCCCACTGTCATTAACCATCCCTCATGTCTCTCTCTCCTACTGTCATTAACCATCCCTCATGTCTCTCTCTCTCCCACTGTCATTAACCATCCCTCATGACTCTCTCTCTCTCTCTCCTACTGTCATTAACCATCCCTCATGTCTCTCTCTCCCTCTGTCATTAACCGTCCCTCATGTCTCTCTCTCTCTCTGTCATGAACCATCCCTCATGTCTTTCTCGCTCTGTCATTAACCATCCCTCATGTCTCTCTCTCCTACTGTCATTAACCATCCCTCATGTCTCTATCTCCCTCTGTCATTAACCATCCCTCATGTCTCTCTCTCCTACTGTCATTAACCATCCCTCATGTCTCTCTCTCCTGCTGTTATTAACCATCCCTCATGTCTCTCTCTCTCCCACTGTCATTAACCATCCCTCATGTCTCTCTCTCCCACTGTCATTAACCATCATGTCTCTCTCTCTCCTACTGTCATTAACCATCCCTCATGTCTCTCTCTCTCCCACTGTCATTAACCATCCCTCATGTTTCTCTCTCTCCTACTGTCATTAACCATCCCTCATGTCTCTCTCTCTGTCATTAACCATCCCTCACGTCTCTCTCTCTCCTACTGTCATTAACCATCCCTCACGTCTCTCTCTCTCCTACTGTCATTAACCATCCCTCATGTCTCTCTCTCTCCTGCTGTCATTAACCATCCCTCATGTCTCTCTCTCTCCTACTGTCATTAACCATCCCGCATGTCTCTCTCTCCTACTGTCATTAACCATCCCTCATGTCTCTCTCTCCCTCTGTCATTAACCATCCCTCATGTCTCTCTCTCTCCCACTGTCATTAACCATCCCTCATGTCTCTCTCTCTCCCTCTGTCATTAACCATCCCTCATGTCTCTCTCTCCCACTGTCATTAACCATCCCTCATGTCTCTCTCTCCTACTGTCATTAACCATCCCTCATGTCTCTCTCTCTCCCACTGTCATTAACCATCCCTCATGTCTCTCTCTCTCTCCTACTGTCATTAACCATCCCTCATGTCTCTCTCTCCCTCTGTCATTAACCATCCCTCATGTCTCTCTCTCTCTCTGTCATGAACCATCCCTCATGTCTTTCTCGCCCTGTCATGAACCATCCCTCATGTCTCTCTCTCTCTCTGTCATTAACCATCCCTCATGTCTCTCTCTCCCACTGTCATTAACCATCCCTCATGTCTCTCTCTCTGCTACTGTCATTAACCATCCCTCATGTCTCTCTCTTCTCCACTGTCATTAACCATCCCTCATGTCTCTCTCTCTCCCACTGTCATTAATAATCCCTAATTTCTCTCTCTCTCTCTGTCATTAACCATCCCTCATGTCTCTATCTCCCTTTGTCATTAACCATCCCTCATGTCTCTCTCTCCCTCTGTTATTAACCATCCCTCATGTCTCTCTCTCCTGCTGTTATTAACCATCCCTCATGTCTCTCTCTCTCTCTCTCCTACTGTCATTAACCATCCCTCATGTCTCTCTCTCCCTCTGTCATTAACCATCCCTCATGTCTCTCTCTCTCCCACTGTCATTAACCATCCCGCATGTCTCTCTCTCTCCTACTGTCATGAACCATCCCTCATGTCTCTCTCTCTCCCACTGTCATTAACCATCCCTCATGTCTCTCTCTCCTACTGTCATTAACCATCCCTCATGTCTCTCTCTCTCCCACTGTCATTAACCATCCCTCATGTCTCTCTCTCCTACTGTCATTAACCATCCCTCATGTCTCTCTCTCTCCCACTGTCATTAACCATCCCTCATGTCTCTCTCTCTCTCTCTCCTACTGTCATTAACCATCCCTCATGTCTCTCTCTCCCTCTGTCATTAACCGTCCCTCATGTCTCTCTCTCTCTCTGTCATGAACCATCCCTCATGTCTTTCTCGCTCTGTCATTAACCATCCCTCATGTCTCTCTCTCCTACTGTCATTAACCATCCCTCATGTCTCTATCTCCCTCTGTCATTAACCATCCCTCATGTCTCTCTCTCCTACTGTCATTAACCATCCCTCATGTCTCTCTCTCCTGCTGTTATTAACCATCCCTCATGTCTCTCTCTCTCCCACTGTCATTAACCATCCCTCATGTCTCTCTCTCCCACTGTCATTAACCATCATGTCTCTCTCTCTCCTACTGTCATTAACCATCCCTCATGTCTCTCTCTCTCCCACTGTCATTAACCATCCCTCATGTTTCTCTCTCTCCTACTGTCATTAACCATCCCTCATGTCTCTCTCTCTGTCATTAACCATCCCTCACGTCTCTCTCTCTCCTACTGTCATTAACCATCCCTCACGTCTCTCTCTCTCCTACTGTCATTAACCATCCCTCATGTCTCTCTCTCTCCTGCTGTCATTAACCATCCCTCATGTCTCTCTCTCTCCTACTGTCATTAACCATCCCGCATGTCTCTCTCTCCTACTGTCATTAACCATCCCTCATGTCTCTCTCTCCCTCTGTCATTAACCATCCCTCATGTCTCTCTCTCTCCCACTGTCATTAACCATCCCTCATGTCTCTCTCTCTCCCTCTGTCATTAACCATCCCTCATGTCTCTCTCTCCCACTGTCATTAACCATCCCTCATGTCTCTCTCTCCTACTGTCATTAACCATCCCTCATGTCTCTCTCTCTCCCACTGTCATTAACCATCCCTCATGTCTCTCTCTCTCTCCTACTGTCATTAACCATCCCTCATGTCTCTCTCTCCCTCTGTCATTAACCATCCCTCATGTCTCTCTCTCTCTCTGTCATGAACCATCCCTCATGTCTTTCTCGCCCTGTCATGAACCATCCCTCATGTCTCTCTCTCTCTCTGTCATTAACCATCCCTCATGTCTCTCTCTCCCACTGTCATTAACCATCCCTCATGTCTCTCTCTCTGCTACTGTCATTAACCATCCCTCATGTCTCTCTCTTCTCCACTGTCATTAACCATCCCTCATGTCTCTCTCTCTCCCACTGTCATTAATAATCCCTAATTTCTCTCTCTCTCTCTGTCATTAACCATCCCTCATGTCTCTCTCTCCCTCTGTCATTAACCATCCCTCATGTCTCTCTCTCCTGCTGTTATTAACCATCCCTCATGTCTCTCTCTCTCTCTCTCCTACTGTCATTAACCATCCCTCATGTCTCTCTCTCCCTCTGTCATTAACCATCCCTCATGTCTCTCTCTCTCTCTGTCATGAACCATCCCTCATGTCTTTCTCGCTCTGTCATTAACCATCCCTCATGTCTCTCTCTCTCTCTGTCATTAACCATCCCTCATGTCTCTATCTCCCTCTGTCATTAACCATCCCTCATGTCTCTCTCTCCTACTGTCATTAACCATCCCTCATGTCTCTCTCTCCTGCTGTTATTAACCATCATGTTTCTCTCTCTCCTACTGTCATTAACCATCCCTCATGTCTCTCTCTCCCTCTGTCATTAACCATCCCTCATGTCTCTCTCTCTCTCTGTCATGAACCATCCCTCATGTCTTTCTCGCTCTGTCATTAACCATCCCTCATGTCTCTCTCTCTCCCTCTGTCATTAACCATCCCTCATGTCTCTCTCTCCTACTGTCATTAACCATCCCTCATGTTTCTCTCTCTCCCACTGTCATTAACCATCATGTTTCTCTCTCTCCTACTGTCATTAACCATCCCTCATGTCTCTATCTCCTACTGTCATTAACCATCCCTCATGTCTCTCTCTCTCGCACTGTCATTAACCATCCCTCATGTCTCTCTCTCTCTCCTACTGTCATTAACCATCCCTCATGTCTCTCTCTCCCTCTGTCATTAACCATCCCTCATGTATCTCTCTCTCTCTGTCATGAACCATCCCTCATGTCTTTCTCGCCCTGTCATGAACCATCCCTCATGTCTCTCTCTCTCTCTGTCATTAACCATCCCTCATGTCTCTCTCTCCCACTGTCATTAACCATCCCTCATGTCTCTCTCTCTCCTACTGTCATTAACCATCCCTCATGTCTCTCTCTCTGTCATTAACCATCCCTCACGTCTCTCTCTCTCCTACTGTCATTAACCATCCCTCACGTCTCTCTCTCTCCTACTGTCATTAACCATCCCTCATGTCTCTCTCTCTCCTGCTGTCATTAACCATCCCTCATGTCTCTCTCTCTCCTACTGTCATTAACCATCCCGCATGTCTCTCTCTCCTACTGTCATTAACCATCCCTCATGTCTCTCTCTCCCTCTGTCATTAACCATCCCTCATGTCTCTCTCTCTCCCACTGTCATTAACCATCCCTCATGTCTCTCTCTCTCCCTCTGTCATTAACCATCCCTCATGTCTCTCTCTCCCACTGTCATTAACCATCCCTCATGTCTCTCTCTCCTACTGTCATTAACCATCCCTCATGTCTCTCTCTCTCCCACTGTCATTAACCATCCCTCATGTCTCTCTCTCCCTCTGTCATTAACCATCCCTCATGTCTCTCTCTCTCTCTGTCATGAACCATCCCTCATGTCTTTCTCGCCCTGTCATGAACCATCCCTCATGTCTCTCTCTCTCTCTGTCATTAACCATCCCTCATGTCTCTCTCTCCCACTGTCATTAACCATCCCTCATGTCTCTCTCTCTGCTACTGTCATTAACCATCCCTCATGTCTCTCTCTTCTCCACTGTCATTAACCATCCCTCATGTCTCTCTCTCTCCCACTGTCATTAATAATCCCTAATTTCTCTCTCTCTCTCTGTCATTAACCATCCCTCATGTCTCTATCTCCCTTTGTCATTAACCATCCCTCATGTCTCTCTCTCCTACTGTCATTAACCATCCCTCATGTCTCTCTCTCCTGCTGTTATTAACCATCCCTCATGTCTCTCTCTCTCTCTCTCCTACTGTCATTAACCATCCCTCATGTCTCTCTCTCCCTCTGTCATTAACCATCCCTCATGTCTCTCTCTCTCTCTGTCATGAACCATCCCTCATGTCTTTCTCGCTCTGTCATTAACCATCCCTCATGTCTCTCTCTCTCTCTGTCATTAACCATCCCTCATGTCTCTATCTCCCTCTGTCATTAACCATCCCTCATGTCTCTCTCTCCTACTGTCATTAACCATCCCTCATGTCTCTCTCTCCTGCTGTTATTAACCATCATGTTTCTCTCTCTCCTACTGTCATTAACCATCCCTCATGTCTCTCTCTCCCTCTGTCATTAACCATCCCTCATGTCTCTCTCTCTCTCTGTCATGAACCATCCCTCATGTCTTTCTCGCTCTGTCATTAACCATCCCTCATGTCTCTCTCTCTCTCTCTGTCATTAACCATCCCTCATGTCTCTATCTCCCTCTGTCATTAACCATCCCTCATGTCTCTCTCTCCTACTGTCATTAACCATCCCTCATGTTTCTCTCTCTCCCACTGTCATTAACCATCATGTTTCTCTCTCTCCTACTGTCATTAACCATCCCTCATGTCTCTATCTCCTACTGTCATTAACCATCCCTCATGTCTCTCTCTCTCGCACTGTCATTAACCATCCCTCATGTCTCTCTCTCTCTCCTACTGTCATTAACCATCCCTCATGTCTCTCTCTCCCTCTGTCATTAACCATCCCTCATGTATCTCTCTCTCTCTGTCATGAACCATCCCTCATGTCTTTCTCGCCCTGTCATGAACCATCCCTCATGTCTCTCTCTCTCTGTCATTAACCATCCCTCATGTCTCTCTCTCCCACTGTCATTAACCATCCCTCATGTCTCAATCTCTGCTACTGTCATTAACCATTACCTTATGTCTCTCTCTTCTCCACTGTCAATAACCATCCCTCATGTCTCTCTCTCTCCCACTGTCATTAACCATCCCTCATGTCTCTCTCTCTCTCTGTCATTAACCATCCCTCATGTCTCTCTCTCCTGCTGTTATTAACCATCCCTCATGTTTCTCTCTCTCCCACTGTCATTAACCATCATGTTTCTCTCTCTCCTACTGTCATTAACCATCCCTCATGTCTCTCTGTCTCCCACTGTCATTAACCATCCCTCATGTCTCTCTCTCTCCTACTGTCATTAACCATCCCTCATGTCTCTCTCTCCCTCTGTCATTAACCATCCCTCATGTCTCTCTCTCTCTCTGTCATGAACCATCCCTCATGTCTTTCTCGCTCTGTCATTAACCATCCCTCATGTCTCTCTCTCCTGCTGTTATTAACCATCCCTCATGTCTCTCTCTCTCCCACTGTCATTAACCATCCCTCATGTCTCTCTCTCCCACTGTCATTAACCATCATGTCTCTCTCTCTCCTACTGTCATTAACCATCCCTCATGTCTCTCTCTCTCCCACTGTCATTAACCATCCCTCATGTCTCTCTCTCTCCTACTGTCATTAACCATCCCTCATGTCTCTCCCTCTGTCATTAACCATCCCTCATGTCTCTCTCTCTCCCCACTGTCATTAACCATACCTCATGTCTCTCTCTCTCCCTCTGTCATTAACCATCCCTCATGTCTCTCTCTCCCACTGTCATTAACCATCCCTCATGTCTCTCTCTCCTACTGTTATTAACCATCCCTCATGTCTCTCTCTCTCTCCCACTGTCATTAACCATCCCTCATGTCTCTCTCTCTCTCCTACTGTCATTAACCATCCCTCATGTCTCTCTCTCCCTCTGTCATTAACCATCCCTCATGTCTCTCTCTCTCTCTGTCATGAACCATCCCTCATGTCTTTCTCGCCCTGTCATGAACCATCCCTCATGTCTCTCTCTCTCTCTGTCATTAACCATCCCTCATGTCTCTCTCTCCCACTGTCATTAACCATCCCTCATGTCTCTCTCTCTGCTACTGTCATTAACCATCCCTCATGTCTCTCTCTCTCCCACTGTCATTAACCATCCCTCATGTCTCTCTCTCTCCTACTGTCATTAACCATCCCTCATGTCTCTCCCTCTGTCATTAACCATCCCTCATGTCTCTCTCTCTCCCACTGTCATTAACCATACCTCATGTCTCTCTCTCTCCCTCTGTCATTAACCATCCCTCATGTCTCTCTCTCCCACTGTCATTAACCATCCCTCATGTCTCTCTCTCCTACTGTTATTAACCATCCCTCATGTCTCTCTCTCTCCCACTGTCATTAACCATCCCTCATGTCTCTCTCTCTCTCCTACTGTCATTAACCATCCCTCATGTCTCTCTCTCCCTCTGTCATTAACCATCCCTCATGTCTCTCTCTCCTGCTGTTATTAACCATCCCTCATGTCTCTCTCTCTCCCACTGTCATTAACCATCCCTCATGTCTCTCTCTCCCACTGTCATTAACCATCATGTCTCTCTCTCTCCTACTGTCATTAACCATCCCTCATGTCTCTCTCTCTCCCACTGTCATTAACCATCCCTCATGTCTCTCTCTCTCCTACTGTCATTAACCATCCCTCATGTCTCTCCCTCTGTCATTAACCATCCCTCATGTCTCTCTCTCTCCCACTGTCATTAACCATACCTCATGTCTCTCTCTCTCCCTCTGTCATTAACCATCCCTCATGTCTCTCTCTCCCACTGTCATTAACCATCCCTCATGTCTCTCTCTCCTACTGTTATTAACCATCCCTCATGTCTCTCTCTCTCCCACTGTCATTAACCATCCCTCATGTCTCTCTCTCTCTCCTACTGTCATTAACCATCCCTCATGTCTCTCTCTCCCTCTGTCATTAACCATCCCTCATGTCTCTCTCTCTCTCTGTCATGAACCATCCCTCATGTCTTTCTCGCCCTGTCATGAACCATCCCTCATGTCTCTCTCTCTCTCTGTCATTAACCATCCCTCATGTCTCTCTCTCCCACTGTCATTAACCATCCCTCATCTCTCTCTCTCTGCTACTGTCATTAACCATCCCTCATGTCTCTTTCTTCTCCACTGTCAATAACCATCCCTCATGTCTCTCTCTCTCCCACTGTCATTAACCATCCCTCATGTCTCTCTCTCTCTCTGTCATTAACCATCCCTCATGTCTCTATCTCCTACTGTCATTAACCATCCCTCATGTCTCTCTCTCCTGCTGTTATTAACCATCCCTCATGTTTCTCTCTCTCCCACTGTCATTAACCATCATGTTTCTCTCTCTCCTACTGTCATTAACCATCCCTCATGTCTCTCTGTCTCCCACTGTCATTAACCATCCCTCATGTCTCTCTCTCTCCTACTGTCATTAACCATCCCTCATGTCTCTCTCTCCCTCTGTCATTAACCATCCCTCATGTCTCTCTCTCTCTCTGTCATGAACCATCCCTCATGTCTTTCTCGCTCTGTCATTAACCATCCCTCATGTCTCTCTCTCCTGCTGTTATTAACCATCCCTCATGTCTCTCTCTCTCCCACTGTCATTAACCATCCCTCATGTCTCTCTCTCCCACTGTCATTAACCATCATGTCTCTCTCTCTCCTACTGTCATTAACCATCCCTCATGTCTCTCTCTCTCCCACTGTCATTAACCATCCCTCATGTCTCTCTCTCTCCTACTGTCATTAACCATCCCTCATGTCTCTCTCTCTGTCATTAACCATCCCTCACGTCTCTCTCTCTCCTACTGTCATTAACCATCCCTCACGTCTCTCTCTCTCCTACTGTCATTAACCATCCCTCATGTCTCTCTCTCTCCTGCTGTCATTAACCATCCCTCATGTCTCTCTCTCTCCTACTGTCATTAACCATCCCGCATGTCTCTCTCTCTCCTACTGTCATTAACCATCCCTCATGTCTCTCTCTCCCTCTGTCATTAACCATCCCTCATGTCTCTCTCTCTCTCTGTCATGAACCATCCCTCATGTCTTTCTCGCTCTGTCATTAACCATCCCTCATGTCTCTCTCTCTCTCTGTCATTAACCATCCCTCATGTCTCTATCTCCCTCTGTCATTAACCATCCCTCATGTCTCTCTCTCCTACTGTCATTAACCATCCCTCATGTTTCTCTCTCTCCCACTGTCATTAACCATCATGTTTCTCTCTCTCCTACTGTCATTAACCATCCCTCATGTCTCTATCTCCTACTGTCATTAACCATCCCTCATGTCTCTCTCTCTCGCACTGTCATTAACCATCCCTCATGTCTCTCTCTCTCTCCTACTGTCATTAACCATCCCTCATGTCTCTCTCTCCCTCTGTCATTAACCATCCCTCATGTATCTCTCTCTCTCTGTCATGAACCATCCCTCATGTCTTTCTCGCCCTGTCATGAACCATCCCTCATGTCTCTCTCTCTGTCATTAACCATCCCTCATGTCTCTCTCTCCCACTGTCATTAACCATCCCTCATGTCTCTCTCTCTGCTACTGTCATTAACCATCCCTCATGTCTCTCTCTTCTCCACTGTCAATAACCATCCCTCATGTCTCTCTCTCTCCCACTGTCATTAACCATCCCTCATGTCTCTCTCTCTCTCTGTCATTAACCATCCCTCATGTCTCTATCTCCCTCTGTCATTAACCATCCCTCATGTCTCTCTCTCCTACTGTCATTAACCATCCCTCATGTCTCTCTCTCCTGCTGTTATTAACCATCCCTCATGTTTCTCTCTCTCCCACTGTCATTAACCATCATGTTTCTCTCTCTCCTACTGTCATTAACCATCCCTCATGTCTCTCTGTCTCCCACTGTCATTAACCATCCCTCATGTCTCTCTCTCTCCTACTGTCATTAACCATCCCTCATGTCTCTCTCTCCCTCTGTCATTAACCATCCCTCATGTCTCTCTCTCTCTCTGTCATGAACCATCCCTCATGTCTTTCTCGCTCTGTCATTAACCATCCCTCATGTCTCTCTCTCCTGCTGTTATTAACCATCCCTCATGTCTCTCTCTCTCCCACTGTCATTAACCATCCCTCATGTCTCTCTCTCCCACTGTCATTAACCATCATGTCTCTCTCTCTCCTACTGTCATTAACCATCCCTCATGTCTCTCTCTCTCCCACTGTCATTAACCATCCCTCATGTCTCTCTCTCTCCTACTGTCATTAACCATCCCTCATGTCTCTCTCTCTGTCATTAACCATCCCTCACGTCTCTCTCTCTCCTACTGTCATTAACCATCCCTCATGTCTCTCTCTCTGTCATTAACCATCCCTCACGTCTCTCTCTCTCCTACTGTCATTAACCATCCCTCATGTCTCTCTCTCTCCTGCTGTCATTAACCATCCCTCATGTCTCTCTCTCTCCTACTGTCATTAACCATCCCGCATGTCTCTCTCTCTCCTACTGTCATTAACCATCCCTCATGTCTCTCTCTCCCTCTGTCATTAACCATCCCTCATGTCTCTCTCTCTCCCACTGTCATTAACCATCCCTCATGTCTCTCTCTCTCCCTCTGTCATTAACCATCCCTCATGTCTCTCTCTCCCACTGTCATTAACCATCCCTCATGTCTCTCTCTCCTACTGTCATTAACCATCCCTCATGTCTCTCTCTCTCCCACTGTCATTAACCATCCCTCATGTCTCTCTCTCTCTCCTACTGTCATTAACCATCCCTCATGTCTCTCTCTCCCTCTGTCATTAACCATCCCTCATGTCTCTCTCTCCTGCTGTTATTAACCATCCCTCATGTCTCTCTCTCTCCCACTGTCATTAACCATCCCTCATGTCTCTCTCTCCCACTGTCATTAACCATCATGTCTCTCTCTCTCCTACTGTCATTAACCATCCCTCATGTCTCTCTCTCTCCCACTGTCATTAACCATCCCTCATGTCTCTCTCTCTCCTACTGTCATTAACCATCCCTCATGTCTCTCTCTCTGTCATTAACCATCCCTCACGTCTCTCTCTCTCCTACTGTCATTAACCATCCCTCATGTCTCTCTCTCTGTCATTAACCATCCCTCACGTCTCTCTCTCTCCTACTGTCATTAACCATCCCTCACGTCTCTCTCTCTCCTACTGTCATTAACCATCCCTCATGTCTCTCTCTCTCCTGCTGTCATTAACCATCCCTCATGTCTCTCTCTCTCCCTCTGTCATTAACCATCCCTCATGTCTCTCTCTCCCACTGTCATTAACCATCCCTCATGTCTCTCTCTCCTACTGTCATTAACCATCCCTCATGTCTCTCTCTCTCCCACTGTCATTAACCATCCCTCATGTCTCTCTCTCTCTCCTACTGTCATTAACCATCCCTCATGTCTCTCTCTCCCTCTGTCATTAACCATCCCTCATGTCTCTCTCTCTCTCTGTCATGAACCATCCCTCATGTCTTTCTCGCCCTGTCATGAACCATCCCTCATGTCTCTCTCTCTCTCTGTCATTAACCATCCCTCATGTCTCTCTCTCTGCTACTGTCATTAACCATCCCTCATGTCTCTCTCTTCTCCACTGTCAATAACCATCCCTCATGTCTCTCTCTCTCCCACTGTCATTAACCATCCCTCATGTCTCTCTCTCTCTCTGTCATTAACCATCCCTCATGTCTCTATCTCCCTCTGTCATTAACCATCCCTCATGTCTCTCTCTCCTACTGTCATTAACCATCCCTCATGTCTCTCTCTCCTGCTGTTATTAACCATCCCTCATGTTTCTCTCTCTCCCACTGTCATTAACCATCATGTTTCTCTCTCTCCTACTGTCATTAACCATCCCTCATGTCTCTCTGTCTCCCACTGTCATTAACCATCCCTCATGTCTCTCTCTCTCCTACTGTCATTAACCATCCCTCATGTCTCTCTCTCCCTCTGTCATTAACCATCCCTCATGTCTCTCTCTCTCTCTGTCATGAACCATCCCTCATGTCTTTCTCGCTCTGTCATTAACCATCCCTCATGTCTCTCTCTCTCTCTGTCATTAACCATCCCTCATGTCTCTATCTCCCTCTGTCATTAACCATCCCTCATGTCTCTCTCTCTCCCACTGTCATTAACCATCCCTCATGTCTCTCTCTCCCACTGTCATTAACCATCATGTCTCTCTCTCTCCTACTGTCATTAACCATCCCTCATGTCTCTCTCTCTCCCACTGTCATTAACCATCCCTCATGTCTCTCTCTCTCCTACTGTCATTAACCATCCCTCATGTCTCTCTCTCTGTCATTAACCATCCCTCACGTCTCTCTCTCTCCTACTGTCATTAACCATCCCTCATGTCTCTCTCTCTCCTGCTGTCATTAACCATCCCTCATGTCTCTCTCTCTCCCACTGTCATTAACCATCCCGCATGTCTCTCTCTCTCCTACTGTCATTAACCATCCCTCATGTCTCTCTCTCCCTCTGTCATTAACCTTCCCTCATGTCTCTCTCTCTCCCACTGTCATTAACCATCCCTCATGTCTCCCAATGACAGTATGTCTCTCTCTCTCCTACTGTCATTAACCATCCCTCATGTCTCTCTCTCTGTCATTAACCATCCCTCATGTCTCTCTCTCTCCTACTGTCATTAACCATCCCTCATGTCTCTCTCTCCTGCTGTTATTAACCATCCCTCATGTTTCTCTCTCTCCCACTGTCATTAACCATGTTTCTCTCTCTCCTACTGTCATTAACCATCCCTCATGTCTCTCTGTCTCCCACTGTCATTAACCATCCCTCATGTCTCTCTCTCTCCTACTGTCATTAACCATCCCTCATGTCTCTCTCTCCCTCTGTCATTAACCATCCCTCATGTCTCTCTCTCTCTCTGTCATGAACCATCCCTCATGTCTTTCTCGCTCTGTCATTAACCATCCCTCATGTCTCTCTCTCCTGCTGTTATTAACCATCCCTCATGTCTCTCTCTCTCCCACTGTCATTAACCATCCCTCATGTCTCTCTCTCCCACTGTCATTAACCATCATGTCTCTCTCTCTCCTACTGTCATTAACCATCCCTCATGTCTCTCTCTCTCCCACTGTCATTAACCATCCATCATGTCTCTCTCTCTCCTACTGTCATTAACCATCCCTCATGTCTCTCTCTCTGTCATTAACCATCCCTCACGTCTCTCTCTCTCCTACTGTCATTAACCATCCCTCATGTCTCTCTCTCTGTCATTAACCATCCCTCACGTCTCTCTCTCTCCTACTGTCATTAACCATCCCTCATGTCTCTCTCTCTCCTGCTGTCATTAACCATCCCTCATGTCTCTCTCTCTCCTACTGTCATTAACCATCCCGCATGTCTCTCTCTCTCCTACTGTCATTAACCATCCCTCATGTCTCTCTCTCCCTCTGTCATTAACCATCCCTCATGTCTCTCTCTCTCCCACTGTCATTAACCATCCCTCATGTCTCTCTCTCTCCCTCTGTCATTAACCATCCCTCATGTCTCTCTCTCCCACTGTCATTAACCATCCCTCATGTCTCTCTCTCCTACTGTCATTAACCATCCCTCATGTCTCTCTCTCTCCCACTGTCATTAACCATCCCTCATGTCTCTCTCTCTCTCCTACTGTCATTAACCATCCCTCATGTCTCTCTCTCTCTCCTACTGTCATTAACCATCCCTCATGTCTCTCTCTCCCTCTGTCATTAACCATCCCTCATGTCTCTCTCTCCTGCTGTTATTAACCATCCCTCATGTCTCTCTGTCTCCCACTGTCATTAACCATCCCTCATGTCTCTCTCTCCCACTGTCATTAACCATCATGTTTCTCTCTCTCCTACTGTCATTAACCATCCCTCATGTCTCTCTCTCTCCCACTGTCATTAACCATCCCTCATGTCTCTCTCTCTCCTACTGTCATTAACCATCCCTCATGTCTCTCTCTCTGTCATTAACCATCCCTCACGTCTCTCTCTCTCCTACTTTCATTAACCATCCCTCATGTCTCTCTCTCTGTCATTAACCATCCCTCACGTCTCTCTCTCTCCTACTGTCATTAACCATCCCTCACGTCTCTCTCTCTCCTACTGTCATTAACCATCCCTCATGTCTCTCTCTCTCCTGCTGTCATTAACCATCCCTCATGTCTCTCTCTCTCCTACTGTCATTAACCATCCCGCATGTCTCTCTCTCTCCTACTGTCATTAACCATCCCTCATGCCTCTCTCTCCCTCTGTCATTAACCATCCCTCATGTCTCTCTCTCTCCCACTGTCATTAACCATCCCTCATGTCTCTCTCTCTCTCCCTCTGTCATTAACCATCCCTCATGTCTCTCTCTCCCACTGTCATTAACCATCCCTCATGTCTCTCTCTCCTACTGTCATTAACCATCCCTCATGTCTCTCTCTCTCCCACTGTCATTAACCATCCCTCATGTCTCTCTCTCTCCTACTGTCATTAACCATCCCTCATGTCTCTCTCTCCCTCTGTCATTAACCATCCCTCATGTCTCTCTCTCTCTCTGTCATGAACCATCCCTCATGTCTTTCTCGCCCTGTCATGAACCATCCCTCATGTCTCTCTCTCTCTCTGTCATTAACCATCCCTCATGTCTCTCTCTCTGCTACTGTCATTAACCATCCCTCATGTCTCTCTCTTCTCCACTGTCAATAACCATCCCTCATGTCTCTCTCTCTCCCACTGTCATTAACCATCCCTCATGTCTCTCTCTCTCTCTGTCATTAACCATCCCTCATGTCTCTATCTCCCTCTGTCATTAACCATCCCTCATGTCTCTCTCTCCTACTGTCATTAACCATCCCTCATGTCTCTCTCTCCTGCTGTTATTAACCATCCCTCATGTTTCTCTCTCTCCCACTGTCATTAACCATCCCTCATGTCTCTCTGTCTCCCACTGTCATTAACCATCCCTCATGTCTCTCTCTCTCCTACTGTCATTAACCATCCCTCATGTCTCTCTCTCCCTCTGTCATTAACCATCCCTCATGTCTCTCTCTCTCTCTGTCATGAACCATCCCTCATGTCTTTCTCGCTCTGTCATTAACCATCCCTCATGTCTCTCTCTCTCTCTGTCATTAACCATCCCTCATGTCTCTATCTCCCTCTGTCATTAACCATCCCTCATGTCTCTCTCTCCTACTGTCATTAACCATCCCTCATGTCTCTCTCTCTCCCACTGTCATTAACCATCCCTCATGTCTCTCTCTCCCACTGTCATTAACCATCATGTCTCTCTCTCTCCTACTGTCATTAACCATCCCTCATGTCTCTCTCTCTCCCACTGTCATTAACCATCCCTCATGTCTCTCTCTCTCCTACTGTCATTAACCATCCCTCATGTCTCTCTCTCTGTCATTAACCATCCCTCACGTCTCTCTCTCTCCTACTGTCATTAACCATCCCTCATGTCTCTCTCTCTCCTGCTGTCATTAACCATCCCTCATGTCTCTCTCTCTCCCACTGTCATTAACCATCCCGCATGTCTCTCTCTCTCCTACTGTCATTAACCATCCCTCATGTCTCTCTCTCTCCTACTGTCATTAACCATCCCTCATGTCTCTCTCTCCTACTGTCATTAACCATCCCTCATGTCTCTCTCTCTCCCACTGTCATTAACCATCCCTCATGTCTCTCTCTCTCTCCTACTGTCATTAACCATCCCTCATGTCTCTCTCTCTCTCCTACTGTCATTAACCATCCCTCATGTCTCTCTCTCCCTCTGTCATTAACCATCCCTCATGTCTCTCTCTCCTGCTGTTATTAACCATCCCTCATGTCTCTCTGTCTCCCACTGTCATTAACCATCCCTCATGTCTCTCTCTCCCACTGTCATTAACCATCATGTTTCTCTCTCTCCTACTGTCATTAACCATCCCTCATGTCTCTCTCTCTCCCACTGTCATTAACCATCCCTCATGTCTCTCTCTCTCCTACTGTCATTAACCATCCCTCATGTCTCTCTCTCTGTCATTAACCATCCCTCACGTCTCTCTCTCTCCTACTTTCATTAACCATCCCTCATGTCTCTCTCTCTGTCATTAACCATCCCTCACGTCTCTCTCTCTCCTACTGTCATTAACCATCCCTCACGTCTCTCTCTCTCCTACTGTCATTAACCATCCCTCATGTCTCTCTCTCTCCTGCTGTCATTAACCATCCCTCATGTCTCTCTCTCTCCTACTGTCATTAACCATCCCGCATGTCTCTCTCTCTCCTACTGTCATTAACCATCCCTCATGCCTCTCTCTCCCTCTGTCATTAACCATCCCTCATGTCTCTCTCTCTCCCACTGTCATTAACCATCCCTCATGTCTCTCTCTCTCCCTCTGTCATTAACCATCCCTCATGTCTCTCTCTCCCACTGTCATTAACCATCCCTCATGTCTCTCTCTCCTACTGTCATTAACCATCCCTCATGTCTCTCTCTCTCCCACTGTCATTAACCATCCCTCATGTCTCTCTCTCTCTCCTACTGTCATTAACCATCCCTCATGTCTCTCTCTCCCTCTGTCATTAACCATCCCTCATGTCTCTCTCTCTCTCTGTCATGAACCATCCCTCATGTCTTTCTCGCCCTGTCATGAACCATCCCTCATGTCTCTCTCTCTCTCTGTCATTAACCATCCCTCATGTCTCTCTCTCTGCTACTGTCATTAACCATCCCTCATGTCTCTCTCTTCTCCACTGTCAATAACCATCCCTCATGTCTCTCTCTCTCCCACTGTCATTAACCATCCCTCATGTCTCTCTCTCTCTCTGTCATTAACCATCCCTCATGTCTCTATCTCCCTCTGTCATTAACCATCCCTCATGTCTCTCTCTCCTACTGTCATTAACCATCCCTCATGTCTCTCTCTCCTGCTGTTATTAACCATCCCTCATGTTTCTCTCTCTCCCACTGTCATTAACCATCATGTTTCTCTCTCTCCTACTGTCATTAACCATCCCTCATGTCTCTCTGTCTCCCACTGTCATTAACCATCCCTCATGTCTCTCTCTCTCCTACTGTCATTAACCATCCCTCATGTCTCTCTCTCCCTCTGTCATTAACCATCCCTCATGTCTCTCTCTCTCTCTGTCATGAACCATCCCTCATGTCTTTCTCGCTCTGTCATTAACCATCCCTCATGTCTCTCTCTCTCTCTGTCATTAACCATCCCTCATGTCTCTATCTCCCTCTGTCATTAACCATCCCTCATGTCTCTCTCTCCTACTGTCATTAACCATCCCTCATGTCTCTCTCTCTCCCACTGTCATTAACCATCCCTCATGTCTCTCTCTCCCACTGTCATTAACCATCATGTCTCTCTCTCTCCTACTGTCATTAACCATCCCTCATGTCTCTCTCTCTCCCACTGTCATTAACCATCCCTCATGTCTCTCTCTCCCACTGTCATTAACCATCCCTCATGTCTCTCTCTCTCCCACTGTCATTAACCATCCCTCATGTCTCTCTCTCTCCTACTGTCATTAACCATCCCTCATGTCTCTCTCTCTGTCATTAACCATCCCTCACGTCTCTCTCTCTCCTACTGTCATTAACCATCCCTCATGTCTCTCTCTCTCCTGCTGTCATTAACCATCCCTCATGTCTCTCTCTCTCCCACTGTCATTAACCATCCCGCATGTCTCTCTCTCTCCTACTGTCATTAACCATCCCTCATGTCTCTCTCTCTCCTACTGTCATTAACCATCCCTCATGTCTCTCTCTCCTACTGTCATTAACCATCCCTCATGTCTCTCTCTCTCCCACTGTCATTAACCATCCCTCATGTCTCCCAATGACAGTATGTCTCTCTCTCTCCTACTGTCATTAACCATCCCTCATGTCTCTCTCTCTCCTGCTGTCATTAACCATCCCTCATGTCTCTCTCTCTCCTACTGTCATTAACCATCCCTCATGTCTCTCTCTCTCCCACTGTCATTAACCATCCCTCATGTCTCTCTCTCTCCCTCTGTCATTAACCATCCCTCATGTCTCTCTCTCTCCCTCTGTCATTAACCATCCCTCATGTCTCTCTGTCTCCCACTGTCATTAACCATCCCTCATGTCTCTCTCTCTCCTACTGTCATTAACCATCCCTCATGTCTCTCTCTCTCTCTGTCATGAACCATCCCTCATGTCTTTCTCGCTCTGTCATTAACCATCCCTCATGTCTCTCTCTCTCTCTGTCATTAACCATCCCTCATGTCTCTATCTCCCTCTGTCATTAACCATCCCTCATGTCTCTCTCTCCTACTGTCATTAACCATCCCTCATGTCTCTCTCTCTCCCACTGTCATTAACCATCCCTCATGTCTCTCTCTCTCCCACTGTCATTAACCATCCCTCATGTCTCTCTCTCCCACTGTCATTAACCATCATGTCTCTCTCTCTCCTACTGTCATTAACCATCCCTCATGTCTCTCTCTCTCCTGCTGTCATTAACCATCCCTCATGTCTCTCTCTCTCCCACTGTCATTAACCATCCCGCATGTCTCTCTCTCTCCTACTTTCATTAACCATCCCTCATGTCTTTCTCTCCCTCTGTCATTAACCATCCCTCATGTCTCTCTCTCTCCCACTGTCATTAACCATCCCTCATGTCTCCCAATGACAGTATGTCTCTCTCTCTCCTACTGTCATTAACCATCCCTCATGTCTCTCCTACTGTCATTAACCATCCCTCATGTCTCTCTCTCTCCTACTGTCATTAACCATCCCTCATGTCTCTCTCTCCCTCTGTCATTAACCATCCCTCATGTCTCTCTCTCTCCCACTGTCATTAACCATCCTTCATGTCTCCCAATGACAGTATGTCTCTCTCTCTCCTACTGTCATTAACCATCCCTCATGTCTCTCTCTCTGTCATTAACCATCCCTCATGTCTCTCTCTCTCCTACTGTCATTAACCATCCCTCATGTCTCTCTCTCTCCTGCTGTCATTAACCATCCCTCATGTCTCTCTCTCTCCTACTGTCATTAACCATCCCTCATGTCTCTCTCTCTCCCACTGTCATTAACCATCCCTCATGTCTCTCTCTCTCTCCTACTGTCATTAACCATCCCTCATGTCTCTCTCTCTCTCCTACTGTCATTAACCATCCCTCATGTCTCTCTCTCCCTCTGTCATTAACCATCCCTCATGTCTCTCTCTCCTGCTGTTATTAACCATCCCTCATGTCTCTCTGTCTCCCACTGTCATTAACCATCCCTCATGTCTCTCTCTCCCACTGTCATTAACCATCATGTTTCTCTCTCTCCTACTGTCATTAACCATCCCTCATGTCTCTCTCTCTCCCACTGTCATTAACCATCCCTCATGTCTCTCTCTCTCCTACTGTCATTAACCATCCCTCATGTCTCTCTCTCTGTCATTAACCATCCCTCACGTCTCTCTCTCTCCTACTTTCATTAACCATCCCTCATGTCTCTCTCTCTGTCATTAACCATCCCTCACGTCTCTCTCTCTCCTACTGTCATTAACCATCCCTCACGTCTCTCTCTCTCCTACTGTCATTAACCATCCCTCATGTCTCTCTCTCTCCTGCTGTCATTAACCATCCCTCATGTCTCTCTCTCTCCTACTGTCATTAACCATCCCGCATGTCTCTCTCTCTCCTACTGTCATTAACCATCCCTCATGCCTCTCTCTCCCTCTGTCATTAACCATCCCTCATGTCTCTCTCTCTCCCACTGTCATTAACCATCCCTCATGTCTCTCTCTCTCCCTCTGTCATTAACCATCCCTCATGTCTCTCTCTCCCACTGTCATTAACCATCCCTCATGTCTCTCTCTCCCACTGTCATTAACCATCCCTCATGTCTCTCTCTCTCCCACTGTCATTAACCATCCCTCATGTCTCTCTCTCTCTCCTACTGTCATTAACCATCCCTCATGTCTCTCTCTCCCTCTGTCATTAACCATCCCTCATGTCTCTCTCTCTCTCTGTCATGAACCATCCCTCATGTCTTTCTCGCCCTGTCATGAACCATCCCTCATGTCTCTCTCTCTCTCTGTCATTAACCATCCCTCATGTCTCTCTCTCTGCTACTGTCATTAACCATCCCTCATGTCTCTCTCTTCTCCACTGTCAATAACCATCCCTCATGTCTCTCTCTCTCCCACTGTCATTAACCATCCCTCATGTCTCTCTCTCTCTCTGTCATTAACCATCCCTCATGTCTCTATCTCCCTCTGTCATTAACCATCCCTCATGTCTCTCTCTCCTACTGTCATTAACCATCCCTCATGTCTCTCTCTCCTGCTGTTATTAACCATCCCTCATGTTTCTCTCTCTCCCACTGTCATTAACCATCATGTTTCTCTCTCTCCTACTGTCATTAACCATCCCTCATGTCTCTCTGTCTCCCACTGTCATTAACCATCCCTCATGTCTCTCTCTCTCCTACTGTCATTAACCATCCCTCATGTCTCTCTCTCCCTCTGTCATTAACCATCCCTCATGTCTCTCTCTCTCTCTGTCATGAACCATCCCTCATGTCTTTCTCGCTCTGTCATTAACCATCCCTCATGTCTCTCTCTCTCTCTGTCATTAACCATCCCTCATGTCTCTATCTCCCTCTGTCATTAACCATCCCTCATGTCTCTCTCTCCTACTGTCATTAACCATCCCTCATGTCTCTCTCTCTCCCACTGTCATTAACCATCCCTCATGTCTCTCTCTCCCACTGTCATTAACCATCATGTCTCTCTCTCTCCTACTGTCATTAACCATCCCTCATGTCTCTCTCTCTCCCACTGTCATTAACCATCCCTCATGTCTCTCTCTCTCCTACTGTCATTAACCATCCCTCATGTCTCTCTCTCTGTCATTAACCATCCCTCACGTCTCTCTCTCTCCTACTGTCATTAACCATCCCTCATGTCTCTCTCTCTCCTGCTGTCATTAACCATCCCTCATGTCTCTCTCTCTCCCACTGTCATTAACCATCCCGCATGTCTCTCTCTCTCCTACTGTCATTAACCATCCCTCATGTCTCTCTCTCTCCTACTGTCATTAACCATCCCTCATGTCTCTCTCTCCTACTGTCATTAACCATCCCTCATGTCTCTCTCTCTCCCACTGTCATTAACCATCCCTCATGTCTCCCAATGACAGTATGTCTCTCTCTCTCCTACTGTCATTAACCATCCCTCATGTCTCTCTCTCTCCTGCTGTCATTAACCATCCCTCATGTCTCTCTCTCTCCTACTGTCATTAACCATCCCTCATGTCTCTCTCTCTCCCACTGTCATTAACCATCCCTCATGTCTCTCTCTCTCCCTCTGTCATTAACCATCCCTCATGTCTCTCTCTCTCCCTCTGTCATTAACCATCCCTCATGTCTCTCTGTCTCCCACTGTCATTAACCATCCCTCATGTCTCTCTCTCTCCTACTGTCATTAACCATCCCTCATGTCTCTCTCTCTCTCTGTCATGAACCATCCCTCATGTCTTTCTCGCTCTGTCATTAACCATCCCTCATGTCTCTCTCTCTCTCTGTCATTAACCATCCCTCATGTCTCTATCTCCCTCTGTCATTAACCATCCCTCATGTCTCTCTCTCCTACTGTCATTAACCATCCCTCATGTCTCTCTCTCTCCCACTGTCATTAACCATCCCTCATGTCTCTCTCTCTCCCACTGTCATTAACCATCCCTCATGTCTCTCTCTCCCACTGTCATTAACCATCATGTCTCTCTCTCTCCTACTGTCATTAACCATCCCTCATGTCTCTCTCTCTCCTGCTGTCATTAACCATCCCTCATGTCTCTCTCTCTCCCACTGTCATTAACCATCCCGCATGTCTCTCTCTCTCCTACTTTCATTAACCATCCCTCATGTCTTTCTCTCCCTCTGTCATTAACCATCCCTCATGTCTCTCTCTCTCCCACTGTCATTAACCATCCCTCATGTCTCCCAATGACAGTATGTCTCTCTCTCTCCTACTGTCATTAACCATCCCTCATGTCTCTCTCTCTGTCATTAACCATCCCTCATGTCTCTCTCTCTCCTACTGTCATTAACCATCCCTCATGTCTCTCTCTCCCTCTGTCATTAACCATCCCTCATGTCTCTCTCTCTCCCACTGTCATTAACCATCCTTCATGTCTCCCAATGACAGTATGTCTCTCTCTCTCCTACTGTCATTAACCATCCCTCATGTCTCTCTCTCTGTCATTAACCATCCCTCATGTCTCTCTCTCTCCTACTGTCATTAACCATCCCTCATGTCTCTCTCTCTCCTGCTGTCATTAACCATCCCTCATGTCTCTCTCTCTCCTACTGTCATTAACCATCCCTCATGTCTCTCTCTCTCCCACTGTCATTAACCATCCCTCATGTCTCTCTCTCTCCCTCTGTCATTAACCATCCCTCATGTCTCTCTCTCTCCCACTGTCATTAACTTATTTGGGATAGACGGAGGGAGGAGGTGTCACAAGACGCAGGCCTCCTAATTGTGCCTAGAATTTCTAAGCAAACAGCTGGAGGCAGGGCTTTCTCCTGTAGAGCTCCATTTTTATGGAATGGTCTGCCTACCCATGTGAGAGACGCAAACTCAATCTCAACTTTTAATTCTTTACTGAAGACTCATCTCTTCAGTGGGTCATATGATTGAGTGTAGTCCGGCCCAGGTGTGTGAAGGTGAACGAAAAGGCTCTGGAGCATCGAACCGCCCTTGCTGTCTCTGCCTGGCCGGTTCCCCTCTCTCCACTGGGATTCTCTGCCTCTAACCCTGTTACAGGGGCTGAGTCACTGGCTTACTAGGGGCTCTTTCATACCGTCCCTAGGAGGGGTGCGTCACTTGAGTGGGTTGAGTCACTGATGTGATCTTCCTGCCTGGGTTGGTGCCCCGCCTTGGGTTGTGCCGTGATGGAGATCTTTGTGGGCTATACTCAGCCTTGTCTCAGGATGTTAAGTTGGTGGTTGAAGATATCCTCTAGTGGTGTGGGGGCTGTGCTTTGGCAAAGTGGGTGGGGTTATATCCTTCCTGTTTGGCCATGTCCGGGGGTATCATCGGATGGGGCCACAGTGTCTCCTGACCCCTCCTGTCTCAGCCTCCAGAAT
>NC_034175.2:63189842-63279842 GCF_002021735.2 Oncorhynchus kisutch | reverse complement strand
TTTACAATTGCGACCTGGCCAAGATAAAGCAAAGCAGTTCGACAGATAAAACGACACAGAGTTACACATGGAGTAAAAACAAACATACAGTCAATAATGCAGTATAAACAAGTCTATATACAATGTGAGCAAATGAGGTGAGAAGGGAGGTAAAGGCAAAAAAAGGCCATGATGGCAAAGTAAATACAATATAGCAAGTAAAATACTGGAATGGTAGTTTTGCAATGGAAGAATGTGCAAAGTAGAAATAAAAAAATAATGGGGTGCAAAGGAGCAAAATAAATAAATAAATAAAAATTAAATACAGTTGGGAAAGAGGTAGTTGTTTGGGCTAAATTTTAGGTGGGCTATGTACAGGTGCAGTAATCTGTGAGCTGCTCTGACAGTTGGTGCTTAAAGCTAGTGAGGGAGATAAGTGTTTCCAGTTTCAGAGATTTTTGTAGTTCGTTCCAGTCATTGGCAGCAGAGAACTGGAAGGAGAGGCGGCCAAAGAAAGAATTGGTCTTGGGGGTGACTAGAGAGATCTACCTGCTGGAGCGTGTGCTACAGGTGGGAGATGCTATGGTGACCAGCGAGCTGAGATAAGGGGGGACTTTACCTAGCAGGGTCTTGTAGATGACATGGAGCCAGTGGGTTTGGCGACGAGTATGAAGCGAGGGCCAGCCAACGAGAGCGTACAGGTCGCAATGGTGGGTAGTATATGGGGCTTTGGTGATAAAACGGATTGCACTGTGATAGACTGCATCCAATTTGTTGAGTAGGGTATTGGAGGCTATTTTGTAAATGACATCGCCAAAGTCGAGGATTGGTAGGATGGTCAGTTTTACAAGGGTATGTTTGGCAGCATGAGTGAAGGATGCTTTGTTGCGAAATAGGAAGCCAATTCTAGATTTAACTTTGGATTGGAGATGTTTGATATGGGTCTGGAAGGAGAGTTTACAGTCTAACCAGACACCTAAGTATTTGTAGTTGTCCACGTATTCTAAGTCAGAGCCGTCCAGAGTAGTGATGTTGGACAGGCGGGTAGGTGCAGGTAGCGATCGGTTGAAGAGCATGCATTTAGTTTTACTTGTATTTAAGAGCAATTGGAGGCCACGGAAGGAGAGTTGTATGGCATTGAAGCTTGCCTGGAGGGTTGTTAACACAGTGTCCAAAGAAGGGCCGGAAGTATACAGAATGGTGTCGTCTGCGTAGAGGTGGATCAGGGACTCACCAGCAGCAAGAGCGACCTCATTGATGTATACAGAGAAGAGAGTCGGTCCAAGAATTGAACCCTGTGGCACCCCCATAGAGACTGCCAGAGGTCCGGACAGCAGACCCTCCGACTTGACACACTGAACTCTATCAGAGAAGTAGTTGGTGAACCAGGCGAGGCAATCATTTGAGAAACCAAGGCTGTCGAGTCTGCCGATGAGGATATGGTGATTGACAGAGTCGAAAGCCTTGGCCAGATCAATGAATACGGCTGCACAGTAATGTTTCTTATCGATGGCGGTTAAGATATCGTTTAGGACCTTGAGCGTGGCTGAGGTGCACCCATGACCAGCTCTGAAACCAGATTGCATAGCAGAGAAGGTATGGTGAGATTCGAAATGGTCGGTAATCTGTTTGTTGACTTGGCTTTCGAAGACCTTAGAAAGGCACGGTAGGATAGATATAGGTCTGTAGCAGTTTGGGTCAAGAGTGTCCCCCCCTTTGAAGAGGGGGATGACCGCAGCTGCTTTCCAATCTTTGGGAATCTCAGACGACACGAAAGAGAGGTTGAACAGGCTAGTAATAGGGGTGGCAACAATTTCGGCAGATAATTTTAGAAAGAAAGGGTCCAGATTGTCTAGCCCGGCTGATTTGTAGGGGTCCAGATTTTGCAGCTCTTTCAGAACATCAGCTGAATGGATTTGGGAGAAGGAGAAATGGGGAAGGCTTGGGCGAGTTGCTGTTGGGGGTGCAGTGCTGTTGTCCGGGGTAGGAGTAGCCAGGTGGAAAGCATGGCCAGCCGTAGAAAAATGCTTATTGAAATTCTCAATTATGGTGGATTTATCAGTGGTGACAGTGTTTCCTATCTTCAGTGCAGTGGGCAGCTGGGAGGAGGTGTTCTTATTCTCCATGGACTTTACAGTGTCCCAGAACTTTTTTGAGTTAGTGTTGCAGGAAGCAAATTTCTGCTTGAAAAAGCTAGCCTTGGCTTTTCTAACTGCCTGTGTATAATGATTTCTAGCTTCCCTGAACAGCTGCATATCACGGGGGCTGTTCGATGCTAATGCAGAACGCCATAGGATGTTTTTGTGTTGGTTAAGGGCAGTCAGGTCTGGGGAGAACCAAGGGCTATATCTGTTCCTGGTTCTAAATTTCTTGAATGGGGCATGTTTATTTAAGATGGTTAGGAAGGCATTTTTAAAAAATATCCAGGCATCCTCTACTGACGGGATGAGATCAATATCCTTCCAGGATACCCCGGCCAGGTCGATTAGAAAGGCCTGCTCGCAGAAGTGTTTCAGGGAGCGTTTTACAGTGATGAGTGGAGGTCGTTTGACCGCTGACCCATTACGGATGCAGGCAATGAGGCAGTGATCGCTGAGATCTTGGTTGAAGACAGCAGAGGTGTATTTAGAGGGGAAGTTGGTTAGGATGATATCTATGAGGGTGCCCGTGTTTAAGGTTTTGGGGAGGTACCTGGTAGGTTCATTGATTATTTGTGTGAGATTGAGGGCATCAAGTTTAGATTGTAGGATGGCTGGGGTGTTAAGCATGTTCCAGTTTAGGTCGCCTAGCAGCACGAACTCTGAAGATAGATGGGGGGCAATCAGTTCACATATGGTGTCCAGAGCACAGCTGGGGGCAGAGGGTGGTCTATAGCAGGCGGCAACGGTGAGAGACTTGTTTTTAGAGAGGTGGATTTTTAAAAGTAGAAGTTCAAATTGTTTGGGTACAGACCTGGATAGTAGGACAGAACTCTGCAGGCTATCTTTGCAGTAGATTGCAACACCGCCCCCTTTGGCAGTTCTATCTTGTCTGAAAATGTTGTAGTTTGGAATTAAAACTTCAGAATTTTTGGTGGTCTTCCTAAGCCAGGATTCAGACACAGCTAGAACATCCGGGTTGGCAGAGTGTGCTAAAGCAGTGAATAGAACAAACTTAGGGAGGAGGCTTCTAATGTTAACATGCATGAAACCAAGGCTATTACGGTTACAGAAGTCGTCAAAAGAGAGCGCCTGGGGAATAGGAGTGGAGCTAGGCACTGCAGGGCCTGGATTCACCTCTACATCGCCAGAGGAACATAGGAGGAGTAGAATAAGGGTACGGCTAAAAGCTATGAGAATTGGTCGTCTAGAACGTCTGGAACATAGAGTAAAAGGAGGTTTCTGGGGGCGATAAAATAGCATCAAGGTATAATGTACAGACAAATGTATGGCAGGATGTGAATACAGTGGAGGTAAACCTAGGTATTGAGTGATGAAGAGAGAGATATTGTCTCTAGAAACATCGTTGAAACCAGGAGATGTCATTGCATGTGTGGGTGGTGGAACTAATAGGTTGGATAAGGTATAGTGAGCAGGACTAGAGGCTCTACAGTGAAATAAGCCAATAAACACTAACCAGAACAGAAATGGACAAGACATATTGACATTAAGGATAGGCATGCTTAGTCGAGTGATCAAAAGGGTCCGGTGAGTGGAGAGGTTGGTTGGTGATTTAGACAGCTAGCCAGGGCATCGGTAGCAAGCTAGCATAGGATGGAGGTCTGTTAGCCACCCCTTACGTTCCGTCAGTAGATTAGTGGGGTTCCGTGTGGTAGAGGGGATTAATCCAAATCACACAACAACAACAAAAATAAAAACAATAGATATAGTTATAGAGGCCCAAGAAGAAAATATAATAATAATAATTAAAAAAATAATTTAAAAAAAATAATAATAAAAAAATTGTCCGATTGTCTATTCAGATAGCAGCCGGTAAGACAGCTAACGGTTAGCAGGCCGCAGATGGGCGTTCAGGTAACGTCGCGACGGAGGAGCCGGCCGAATAACTCCTTCGGGTAGATAACGTCGGCAGTCCAGTTGTGAAGGCCCGGTGGGGCTCCGCGAAGGCAGTAAAACGGGTCCGGATAGGTGACTGCAGCCCAGGTGTGATTGATGGAACTCAGGAGTGATTGACGGAGCTTGCTAGCTCCGATGGTCACACGGATAGCAGCTAGCTAGCTGTGAGATCCGGGTATGAATGTCCAGGGACATGGAGAGAAAAATTGGTCCGGTATGTTCCGTTCCGAGCCGCGCTGCGCCGTACAGAACTGGCGATAGATTTTCGAGCTAAAGGATAGCTGATGACCACAAACCGTGGTTAGCTGAATATTAACGATTTGGCTAGCTTCTGGCTAGTTTCAGGCTAGCTTCTTGGAGTTTCTGGCTAGCTTCTTGGAGGATTACAGATCTGAGGTAAATAATACTTTTTTATAAATATACATTGGTGAGGCGGGTTGCAGGAGAGTGTTTTGAAGATGAGTTGATGGAAAATAAAAATAAAATGTATGTGAAAAAGTTGTAAATATATATATATACAGGACACGACAAGACGAGGACAAAAGACGTCTGAACTGCTATGCCACCTTGGAGACAGTATGAGATGAGTATGTAAACAAAGTGGCATAGTTAAAGTGGCTAGTGATACATGTATTACATAAAGATGCAGTAGATGATATAGAGTGCAGTATATACATATACATACGAGATTAATAATGTAGGGTATGTAAACATTATATTAGGTAGCATTGTTTAAAGTGGCTAGTGATATATTTTACATCATTTCCCATCAATTCCCATTATTAAAGTGGCTGGAGTTGAGTCAGTGTGTTGGCAGCAGCCACTCAATGTTAGTGGTGGCTGTTTAACAGTCTGATGGCCTTGAGATAGCAGCTGTTTTTCAGTTTCTCGGTCCCAGCTCTGATGCACTTGTACTGACCTCGCCTTCTGGATGATAGCGGGGTGAACAGGCAGTGGCTCGGGTGGTTGTTGTCCTTGATGATCTTTATGGCCTTCCTGTGACATCGGGTGGTGTAGGTGTCCTGGAGGGCAGGTAGTTTGCCCCCGGTGATGCGTTGTGCAGACATCACTACCCTCTGGAGAGCCTTACGGTTGTGGGCGGAGCAGTTGCCGTACCAGGCGATGATACAGCCCGACAGGATGCTCTCGATTGTGCATCTGTAGAAGTTTGTGAGTGCTTTTGGTGACAAGCCAAATTTCTTCAGCCTCCTGAGGTTGAAGAGGCGCTGCTGCGCCTTCTTCACGATGCTGTCTGTGTGGGTGGACCAATTCAGTTTGTCTGTGATGTGTACGCCGAGGAACTTAAAACTTACTACCCTCTCCACTACTGTTCCATCAATGTGGATAGGGGGGTGTTCTCTCTGCTGTTTCCTGAAGTCCACAATCATCTCCTTAGTTTTGTTGACGTTGAGTGTGAGGTTATTTTCCTGACACCACACTCCGAGGGCCCTCACCTCCTCCCTGTAGGCCGTCTCGTCGTTGTTGGTAATCAAGCCTACCACTGTTGTGTCGTCCGCAAACTTGATGATTGAGTTGGAGGCGTGCGTGGCCACGCAGTCGTGGGTGAACAAGGAGTACAGGAGAGGGCTCAGAACGCACCCTTGTGGGGCTCCAGTGTTGAGGATCAGCGGGGTGGAAATGTTGTTGCCTACCCTCACCACCTGGGGGTGGCCCGTCAGGAAGTCCAGTACCCAGTTGCACAGGGCGGGGTCGAGACCCATGGTCTCAAGCTTGATGACGAGCTTGGAGGGTACTATGGTGTTAAATGCCGAGCTGTAGTCGATGAACAGCATTCTCACATAGGTATTCCTCTTGTCCAGATGGGTTAGGGCAGTGTGCAGTGTGGTTGAGATTTCATCGTCTGTGGACCTATTTGGGCAGTAAGCAAATTGGAGTGGGTCTAGGGTGTCAGGTAGGGTGGAGGTGATATGGTCCTTGACTAGTCTCTCAAAGCACTTCATGATGACAGAAGTGAGTGCTACGGGGTGGTAGTTGTTTAGCTCAGTTACCTTAGCTTTCTTGGGAACAGGAACAATGGTGTCCCTCTTGAAGCATGTGGGAACAACAGACTGGGATAGGGATTGATTGAATATGTCCGTAAACACACCAGCCAGCTGGTCTGCGCATGCTCTGAGGGCGCGGCTGGGGATGCCGTCTGGGCCTGCAGCCTTGCGAGGGTTGACACGTTTAAATGTTTTCCTCACGTCGGCTGCAGTGAAGGAGAGTCCGTATGTTTTAGTTGCGGGCCGTGTCAGTGGCACTGTATTGTCCTCAAAGCGGGCAAAAAAGTTATTTAGTCTGCCTGGGAGCAAGACATCCTGCTCCGTGACTGGGCTGGTTTTCTTTTTGTAATCCGTGATTGACTGTAGACCCTGCCACATACCTCTTGTGTCTGAGCCGTTGAATTGAGATTCTACTTTGTCTCTATACTGACGCTTAGCTTGTTTGATTGCCTTGCGGAGGGAATAGTTACACTGTTTGTATTCGGTCATGTTTCCGGTCACCTTGCCCTGATTAAAAGCAGTGGTTCGGGCTTTCATTTTCACGCGAATGCTGCCATCAATCCACGGTTTGTGGTTTGGAATGTTTTAATCGTTGGTATGGGAACGACATCTTCAACGCACGTTCTAATGAACTCGCTCACCCAATCAGTGTATTCGTCAATGTTGTTGTCTGACGCAATACGAAACATATCCCAGTCCACGTGATGGAAGCAGTCTTGGAGTGTGGAATCAGATTGGTCGGACCAGCGTTGAACAGACCTCAGCGCGGGAGCTTCTTGTTTTAGTTTCTGTCTGTAGGCAGGGATCAACAAAATGGAGTCGTGGTCAGCTTTTCCGAAAGGAGGGCGGGGCAGGGCCTCATACGCGTCGCGGAAGTTAGAATAGCAGTGATCCAAGGTTTTTCCAGACCTGGTTGCGCAATCGATATGCTGATAAAATTTAGGGAGTCTTGTTTTCAGATTGGCCTTGTTAAAATCCCCAACTACAATGAATGCAGCATCCGGATAAATGGATTCCATTTTGCAAAGAGTCAAATAAAGTTCGTTCAGAGCCATCGATGTGTCTGCTTGGGGGGGGATATATACGGCTGTGATTATAATCGAAGAGAATTCCCTTGGTAGATAATGCGGTCGACATTTGATTGTGAGGAATTCTAAATCAGGTGAACAGAAGGACTTGAGTACCTGTATGTTGTTCTGATCACACCACGTCACGTTAACCATGAAGCATACGCCCCCGCCCCTCTTCTTACCAGAAAGATGTTTGTTTCTGTCTGCGCGATGCGTGGAGAAACCAGCTGGCTGCACCGATTCCGATAGCGTCTCTCCAGTGAGCCATGTTTCCGTGAAGCAAAGAACGTTACAGTCTCTGATGTCCCTCTGGAATGCTACCCTTGCTCGGATTTCATCAACCTTGTTGTCAAGAGACTGGACATTGGCGAGAACAATGCTAGGGAGTGGTGCATGATGTGCCCGTCTCCGGAGTCTGACCAGAAGACCGCTCAGTTTCCCCCTTTTACGAAGTCGTTTTTTTGGGTCGCCGGCTGGGATCCATTCCGTTGTCCTGGGTGAAAGGCAGAACACAGGATCCGCTTCGCGAAAGTCATATTCTTGGTCGTACTGATGGTGAGTTGACGCTGCTCTTATGTTCAGTAGTTCTTCTCGACTGTATGTAATGAAACCTAAGATGACCTGGGGTACTAATAATAACGAATAAGAAATAACAGTTTTAGTACAAGGACACAGGCTTGGAAATCCGTGTTTGCGTGTGCCAAGAAGACAGGAAACACCTGCTCAAATAACATACTTCTTTCCGTAAAAAATATTATAGTTTGATTACATTTTAGGGTATCTGAGGAACAAATATAAATGTATTTTGACTTGTTGAAACAAAGTTTAGGGGTCGATTTTTGCAATTTTTGGACTTTCTTTGCATGTTGAATGAGTGTATTACTTAAATCGATGGCACCAACTAAAACTGACTTTTTGGGATATAAACAAAATTACACTACATGTTATAGCTGGGACCCTTCGGATGACAAATCAGAGGAAGATTTTCAAAAAGTAAGTGAATATTTAATAGCTATTTGTGAATATATGAAACCTGTGCCAGTGGAAAAATATTTTGATGTGGGACGAAGTCCTCAAACAATCACATGGCATGTTTTCGCTGTAATAGCTACTGTAAATCAGACAGTGCGGTTAGATTAACAAGAAGTTAAGCTTTCAACCGATATAAGACACTTGTATGTCCCTAAATGTTTAATCTTCATGATTATTTATTTGAATTGCGTACCCTCCAGTTTCATTTGAAGTTGTCCTGATAGTGGGACGCCTAGGCTTATTAAACTGCTTCGCTTCGAGTGCTTAGCATGTGTGCCAACATGGATCTGAAGGAGGATGGGGCTTTCTAACACATACAGACCAAGAAGTTAGTCACGCAGGTGACAAAATTAAGCACGATTTTACTTCTAGCTTAACTGAGATAATAGTATATTTAACAAAACAACTGGTTTATTGTGATGGGGTGACCATCATCACTGCAACAGCCTTTGATGTGTTATATTTACTACAATGATTCTCATCTCTCCACTTGGAAGTGATTGAGGTGAATTTTCCTTAATATGGTATTCTCTTTGGGCGCTTTGTGAAGCTCTTTGTTAACCAAATCCATCTTCATGGTCGTCATCTGTCCTGGATAATCTGCTACCCGTGCCTTGTACACTACCCATCAATCCTGGATAATCTGCTACCCATGCCTTGTACACTACCCATCAGTCCAGGATAATCTGCTAACCATACCTTGAACACTATCCATCAGTCCTGGATAATCTGCTATCCATGCCTTGTACACTACCCATCAGTCCTGGATAATCTGCTACCCATGCCTTGGACACTACCCATCAATCCTGGATAATCTGCTACCCATACCTTGAACACTACCCATCAATCCTGGATAATCTGCTACCCATACCTTGTACACTACCCATCAGTCCTGGATAATCTGCTACCCATGCCTTGTACACTACCTATCAGTAGCGTTGGTCATTTGCTAAGATTCCCAGTCCAAACACAGAGCAAGGAGCAGGTTTTCCTGGTGGGAAGCCCAGTCCAAACACAGAGTAAGGAGCAGGTTTTCATGGTGGGAAGCCCAGTCCAAACACAGAGTAAGGAGCAGGTTTTCCTGGTGGGAAGCCCAGTCCAAACACAGAGTAAGGAGCAGGTTTTCATGGTGGGAAACCCAGTCCAAACACAGAGTAAGGAGCAGGTTTTCCTGGTGGGAAGCCCAGTCCAAACACAGAGTAAGGAGCAGGTTTTCCTGGTGGGAAGCCCAGTCCAAACACAGAGTAAGGAGCAGGTTTTCCTGGTGGGAAGCCCAGTCCAAACACAGAGTAAGGAGCAGGTTTTCCTGGTGGGAAACCCAGTCCAAACACAGAGTAAGGAGCAGGTCTTCCTGGTGGGATTCCAAGTCCAAACACAGAGTATGGAGCAGGTTTTCCTGGTGGGAAGCCCAGTCCAAACACAGAGTAAGGAGCAGGTTTTCCTGGTGGGATTCCTCTTCTTTTTCTATCTGTCTCTCCTCAGCTGTCAGCTCCCTGACGTCAGACACATGAAATGGATCCATCTATTTGGTATGAGTGTGTGTGCGTTTGAGAGCATACATGTGTGTGTGTTTTGCAGAGATTCTAGACAAGCTGCACAGGAAATCCAGTTAGCGTGGAAACCCAGCCAGCCGTCTGATCTAAGAGTAAACCTGTAGACTGGACAGGCTTGAGATACAGCAGACCCAGACTGGTTAGACCAGAGAAAGACCCAGAAAGAGACCGAAGCCAAATATTGTAGATCCAAGCCACAGACAGATCAAGCCTAGATAGACCTGGGAGACAGACAGTATAAAGTGAATGGCCATCCATCCATTTATCCATCTGTCCATCCGTCCATTTGTCCATCCATTTATCCATCAATTTGTCCAACCATTTATCCATCCATCCATCCTTCCATGTGTTGTGACATTGTATTAGTTAATGTGACGACTGTTGCTCATTGAATGATTAAATGTTTTTAATTGCGTGATTAAATGAATCAAGCAATTATTAACTCATTAACCTGGGGCACCATGGGAAAATTTGTTTTATTGAGTTTCTATTTCCCAAATTAACTCAAAGAATATAAGAATATCGATTTTACAACAGTTGCTAATTAATCAGTTTCCTCTACAATCTCATTATGAACATCGCATAATCTGGGAATCTGCACGGACCCGGGTCTCACCAATGAGTTCGTACCACACCAATCTTAGTTGAGTATTTATTTACTAGAAAGCTAAAATGATAAAAGATACACAGTCTAGGCTATTGATTAGAACTTAGTATAACGGGCCAACACACTATGGTGCGTGTAAGAAATTACACAAGAGAAATATACATTTGGGTGCATTTGTCAGCTATGCTTATTTTAACCCTGTCACGAGTCCGACCGAGGGTGGCTCCCCTTCCTGTTCGGGTGGCGCTCGGCGGTCGTCGTCGCCAGCCTATTAGCTGCCACTGATTTTCTTTTCCTCCCCCTCCTTGTATGTTTATTGTTAGCACCTGTTAGTTAGTAATTAGTTGGGCTTTATTAGACAGCCGGGCCCGCCTGTTTCTTTGTGCGGGATTAATTATTGTAACCTTCATGTATGAAGTAGACGAACGTGTTTGTTCCTGATCGTGTATTCCGCTGGACTGTTTTCGTCCCCCGTGTTTGTTCCTGGTCGTGTATTCTGCTGGACTGTTTTCGTCCCCCGTGTTTGTTCCTGGTCGTGTATTCTGCTGGACTGTTTTCGTCCCCCGTGTTTGGGGCCTTTGTTTTTGAGCACCCAGTGTTTCGTGAGTGCATTAAATAGCACAGTATTGAACTCTCTGTTTCCTGCATCTGGCTCCACACCCACAGCGTTACAAACACTGGCCTTGCCCCGAACTGCCGCTCTTATGGGTCAGAATATAATGATGTAGTGACGTGTGGGAGGTCTCAGATGGGAAGCTCTGCGTGGGTCATTTAGGCTTCTCAATGACGCACTTCTCCGGCGCATCTCTCTGGTTGTCCTCAAGATGTCAGTGTCCTTTTGGTCTGATTCCTCGCCCTTGCTCTGGGAGGGGTCTTCTGAGGACAGACAGCTCTGTAGCTCAGAGCTCACAGCATAGGAATGAAACAGTGTAGATAACACGATTCGATGGAGAGTGGAGGTTAGGTGGTCCGACTTGAATTCACCCACTTTGACACAGCTACTCATCAGTAGCATGGGTAGAAAAATATTTTAAAAAATTCAACCTTGGGTTGAGTTTTGGGTTCGTTGACTTTTTAGACCTTGGCTGCAGCTTGGGTCAGTTAGTCTTATCTGTTCATTCTTAACTCACAGGTCTTATACCCTCGGGTCAGAAGTGGGAATAACCGCCTTTAGGGCGTACCAAGTTAAGAGGCAAGGTCTAAATTTGACTCAAATCCAATTTTAGACAACTAACTTCACATTTCATCTTTACCAAAACATTCTCTTTGATTTGGACATTTTCCACACAACGTACAATGTATAAACATCAAACATATACTGGGACAACTCTTAAAGTTACAATGTTTTCGTAATAACGTCATCTATTAACCTTTAATAACAAAACAAAAATGACATACATTTTCATATTCCATCTATCGTCATGATCACCATTGTGGCTGACGGAAACCATTGTTCCAAAGTCCCTTTATTGCATGTTTAATGTTCTGAGGCTGGTTCTCCATAGTGAGAGGACAAAGGAATGTTGTCTGTGGCCTAAGATTTACCATGGGCGTGAGGGTTCATAAAACCACCACATCTTCAGACCCCTAGATCTCTCCTCCTCTGTTGGGGTTGAGAGATAATCTGTAGGGTTGTGGTCTCCTGTAACCTGACCTGATCAGGAAAGTCGTGACACATGAGACAATCTCATACTTCTGAACACTTTTCTCATATCCTCCAAAAACTGCAGTCATAATCAATCAATCATGCAAAATGTAGCTAATTTATACTGAGCATTAGCCGTGGGAGGTGAACATCTCAACAGGGGGGAACTACTTTACATGAATGTCACAACGGGAGGAACTATTTTAAGTGAACATCTTTGGAGTTACAATGGCAGCCAATCTGTCAATTTTTCCTCTGGAAACCCTCATCACATATCCCCTCACTACCTATCCAGTTTCCATAACAGCCGGTGGCATAAATCATCCCATAATGATCACAGGGAGTTGTGGCTAAGACCTGGCAACATGTAGCCCAACAGCTGACCTAAGCCAGGGTCTATGAGGGCATAAGAACAGAGGTGTGGACTGTGACGGACGGACAACAGTGCTCACCATTAGCCTCATACTGGTTATTCTCAGACCTCATCAGTTGGCACAATTTATGGACAGAAACTATAGAAATGAAGAATAAAAATGTATACTGGATGAAACATATTAGGAGACATATACCGTACACGTGATCACAGAGAGATAACATAAGGAGTTATTTCCTAGCTTTTCTACTACATTCATAAATAAACACTAACTATTTATCTGGGGGGTAGACAGCAGGAGACAAGGAGAAGGAGAAACAAAGACGGGAGTCAAAGAGAGCAAAGAGAGAAAGAAAGAGAGAGAAGGGAGGGAAGGAAGGACAGAGATAAAGAGACAGAATGTGTGTGTGTGTGTGTGAGAGAGAGAGAGAGTCAGAGAGAGAGAGAGTCAGAGAGAGAGAGAGAGAGAGATAGAGAGAGTCAAAGAGAGAAAAGAGAGAGAGAAAGAAAGAGAGAGAAGGGAGGGAAGGACAGAGATAAAGAGACAGAATGTGTGTGTGTGTGAGAGAGAGAGAGAGAGAGAGTCAGAGAAAGAGAGAGAGAGAGAGTCCGAGAGAGAGAGTCAGAGAGAGAGAGAGAGAGAGAGAGTCAGAGTGTGAAGGAAGGAGAGAGTGAGTAAGTGAGTGAGTTTGTGGTGAGAGAAGGAGGCTCCATGCTGTGCTGCCAGTGCCACAAGCCCACAACCCTCTACCAATCTGGGCTGATCAAGCAGACAGATGGTTACGCACGCACACACAAGCACGCACGCTCGCACTTCCTCCCTGCCACCATACAGTGGGTGAATGCAAGCATTTCGCGAGACTGTTACTCAAAACCTAATGTATACCTGACCCACCACTCCACCTTGGACAGCCTTTATGACCAGGTCCACCTCTACAAGGCAGCAATCCCAACTCTTGCCAGAACAGTGAAGGACGTTACCCTCAACCGTAGCCCCAGCACCTCACACAGGAGCAACAGAGCAAAGGACACCCCACCCAGACCATCGAGACACCCTCCCAGACCTGTAAGACCCCCTCCTGAAGGACCTGCACCGAGAGAACACATGCCAAGAGGACCTACACCCAGAGCACAGCATCACCAGCCACACCACAACCAGCTAAGACCCAAGCAAACCCTGGCCACACCCTATATAGGCCCCCCCATATCAGACCTATGCCCCTTCTGCTCACCACATGCCCCTTGGCAAGGACCTCAACATGACAGCAGGACATATGCCCAGGTCGTGAGCAGAGCAACTGGCCCAACCCCCACTGTTACACCCACCCAAGCCCCATCCTGAGACCTAAGAGGTATGTATCAGATGCTCAACATGCTCTGTTCACACCTACTGTAATAGTCCGGGCCTAAACCACACAAAAGCAACACTAGACACTATGGAACACAAAGCTTGTACTTGCTCATCTTGGACTATACAATATCTGAGGTCGTCTGCCTTGGGCCTGAAGAACAGGAACCCAGACTTCATCAAAGAAATTTGAAATAATAACATTGTGGTATAAAGGAGACGGACCCACTGGTTGCCCTTTAGGTTACAGAGAGCTGGTAGTCCCATCCACCAAACTACCAGGTGTGAAAAGGGAAGATACTCAGGGGGTATGCTAATTATGTATAGAGCAGACCTAACCCATTCTATTAAATTAGTCAAAACAGGAACATTTTACATCTGCCTAGAAATTAATAAGGAAATTATTTCAACAGAGAAAAATCTTGTGTGCTACCCAATCGAATCCCCAAACTTTAACGATGGCAGCTTCTCCATCCTAGAGGGGGACATTTCCAGGCTCAGGGACATGTACTGGTCTGTGGCAACCTAAATGCCAGAACAGGACAAGAACACAGGGAGACAAACACCTACACTACCGTTCAAATGTTTGGGGTCACTTAGAAATGTCCTTGTTTTTGTCCATTAAAATAACATCAAATTGATCAGAAATACAGTGTAGACATTGTTAATGTTGTAAATGACTATTGTAGCTGGAAACAGCAGATTTTTTATGGAATGTCTATATAGGCGTACAGAGGCCCATTATCAGCAACCATCACTCCTTTGTTCCAATGACACGTTGTGTTAGCTAATTCAAGTTCATCATTTTAAAAGGCTAATTTATCATTACAAAACCTTTTTGCTATTATGTTAGCACAGCTGAAAACTGTTGTCTGTTTAAAGAAGCAATACAACTGGCCTTCTATATACTAGTTGAGTGTCTAGAGGCTCAAAATGGCCAGAAACAAAGGCTTTCTTGTGAAACTCGTCAGTCCATTCTTGTTCTGAGAAATGAAGGCTATTCCATGCCCAGAAATTTCCCAGAAACCATGAGGAAGACCTCATACAACGCTGTGTACTAATGCCTTCACAGACAGTGAAAACTGTCCCTAACCAGAAAAGAAAGAGGAGTGGGAGGCCCCGGTGCACAACTGAGCAAGAGGACAAGTACATTAAAGTGTTTAGTTTGTGAAAAAGACGTCTCACAAGTCCTCAACTGGCAGTTTCATTAAATAGTACCCGCAAAACACAAGTCTCAACTTCAACAGTGAAGAGGCGACTCCGGGATGCTGGCCTTCTAGGCAGAGTTCCTCTGTCCATTGTCTGTGTTTTTCCCATCTAAATATTTTATTTTTATTGGCCAGCCTGATATATATCTTTTTCTTTGCAACTATGCCTAGAATGCCAGTATCCCAGAGTCGCCTCTTCAGTGTTGATGTTGAGACTGGTGACCCCAAACTTTTGAACGGCAGTGTACCTGGAGGTGACAGCATTCCCTCCCCCATATGCCCCCCTAGACACAACCACGACAACATGACCAGCAAAAATGGGTCACAACTCCTGCAGCTCTGTTGGACGCTGGGCATGTACATAGTCAATGGTAAGTTTTGAGGGAAATCCTATGGTAGGTAATAGAGGTCGACCGATTAATCGGAATGGCCGATTAATTAGGGCCGATTTCAAGTTTTCATAACAATCGGAAATCTGCATTTTTGGCCGCCGATTTGCAGATTTAAATTTTTACATCTTTATTTAACTAGGCAAGTCAGTTAAGAACACATTCTTATTTTCAATGACGGCCTAGGAACGGTGGGTTAACTGCCTCGTTCAGGAGGAGAAAGACAGATTTTGCCAGCAGCTCCTCGTTGTGCGTCAAGCATTGCGCTGTTTACAAACCTATCAACTCCCGAGATGAGGCTGGTGTGACCGAAGTGAAATGGCTGGCTAGTTAGCGCACGCTAATAGCGTTTCAAACTTCACTCGCTCTGAGCCTTGGGGTGGTTGTTTCCCTTGCTCTGCATGGGAAACGCTGCTTCGATGTGGTGGCTGTTGTCGTGTTGCTGGTTCGAGCCCAGGGAGGAGCGAGGAGAGGGACGGAAGCTATACTGTTACACTGGCAATACTAAAGTGCCTATAAGAACATCCAATCGTCAAAGTTGAATGAAATACAAATGGTATAGAGGGAAATAGTCCTATAATAACTACAACCTAAAACTTCTTAGCTGGGAATATTGAAGACTCATGTTAAAAGGAACCACCAGCTTTCATATGTTCTCATGTTCTGAGCAAGGAACTGAAACATTAGCTTTCTTACATGGCACATATTGCACTTTTACGTTCTTCTCCAACACTTTGTTTTTGCATTATTTAAACCAAATTGAACATGTTTCATTATCTATTTGAGTCTAAATGGATTTTGATGTATTATATTAAATAAAAATAAGTGTTAATTCAGTATTGTTGTAATTATCATTATTACAAATACATAAAAAAAATATATATGTTTGTTTTTTTAATCAGCCAATTAATCGGCATCAGCTTTTTTGGTCCTCCAATAATCGGTATCGGTATCGGCATTGAAAAATTATAATCGGTCAACCTCTAGTAGGTACACATATAGCTCATCTCATTCACAGTCAGTCCCCTATCAGATCACAGCAAAATCACACTCCACTAGAAAGAGCTATGCTCAATCACGAGGCATCAAAGCCAAAGAAACGGAATACTATCAAGAAATATTATAGATGGAAGGAAAATAGTGTGGAAATCTACCAAAAAACAATTAGGCAAAAATTATTTCAATCCCATCTAGACAATTTCCTGGACAAAATGTGTCACTGTAATAGTGAAGGTGTAAACGTGGCCTTAGAAAACCTAAACAGTATATTTGATCTCTCAGCTTTCCCTATCAAATTTTAAAATGTCAGGCAGACAACCTAAAATTTTTTACAGCAATGACAAATGGTTTGATGACAAATGCAAAAACCTAAGAAAGAAATTGAGAAACCTATTCAACCAAAAACATAGAGACCCAGAAAACCTGAGCCTTCACTATGGTGAAATAGACTACGGAAAAAGAAGGAACAGCACATCAGAATTCAGCTCAATGTAACTGGAGAATCCATAGAATCTAACCCACTTCTGAGAAAATTGGAACACTCTAAACAAAAAACAACACAAAGAATGATCTATCCAAAACTGAGATTCATGGATAAACCACTTCTCCAATCATTTTGTCTCTATAACAAAGAACAAACAGCTAAAACCTCGCTACCTGCACCTACCCGCCTGTCCAACATCACTACTCTGGACGGCTCTGACTTAGAATACGTGGACAACTACAAATACTTAGGTGTCTGGTTAGACTGTAAACTCTCCTTCCAGACCCATATCAAACATCTCCAATCCAAAGTTAAATCTAGAATTGGCTTCCTATTTCGCAACAAAGCATCCTTCACTCATGCTGCCAAACATACCCTTGTAAAACTGACCATCCTACGAATCCTCGACTTTGGCGATGTCATTTACAAAATAGCCTCCAATACCCTACTCAACAAATTGGATGCAGTCTATCACAGTGCAATCCGTTTTATCAGCAAAGCCCCATATACTACCCACCATTGCGACCTGTACGCTCTCGTTGGCTGGCCCTCGCTTCATACTCGTCGCCAAACCCACTGGCTCCATGTCATCTACAAGACCCTGCTAGGTAAAGTCCCCCCTTATCTCAGCTCGCTGGTCACCATAGCATCTCCCACCTGTAGCACACGCTCCAGCAGGTATATCTCTCTGGTCACCCCCAAAACCAATTCTTTCTTTGGCCGCCTCTCCTTCCAGTTCTCTGCTGCCAATGACTGGAACGAACTACAAAAATCTCTGAAACTGGAAACACTTATCTCCCTCACTAGCTTTAAGCACCAACTGTCAGAGCAGCTCATAGATTACTGCACCTGTACATAGCCCATCTATAATTTAGCCCAAACAACTACCTCTTTCCCAGCTGTATTACATTTTTATTTATTTATTTATTTTGCTCCTTTGCACCCCATTATTTTTATTTCTACTTTGCACATTCTTCCATTGCAAAACTACCATTCCAATGTTTTACTTGCTATATTGTATTTACTTTGCCACCATGGCCTTTTTTGCCTTTACCTCCCCCTTCTCACCTCATTTGCTCACATTGTATATAGACTTGTTTGTACTGTATTATTGACTGTATGTTTGTTTTACTCCATGTGTAACTCTGTGTCATTGTATCTGTCGAACTGCTTTGCTTTATCTTTGCTAGGCCGCAATTGTAAATGAGAACATGTTCTCAACTTGCCTACCTGGTTAAATAAAGGTAAAATAAATAAATAAAATAAAAAACATATTTTTGATCAAATACACATTTTAGAATAAACTTTATTGAAGACTACCAGAACACACTGGATTCTCCAAATACCTTGAATGAACTACAGAACAAAATACAAACCCTCCAACCCAAAAAGTCCTTTGGTGTTGATGGTATCCTAAATTAAATTATAAAATATACAGACCACAATTTCCAATTGGCTATACTTAAACTCTTTAACATCATCCACAGCTCTGGCATCTTCCCCAATATTGGGAACAAAGGACTGATCACCCCAATCTACAAAAGTGGAGACAGATTTTACCCCAATAACTACCGTGGGATATGCTTCCACAGCAACCTTGGGAAAATCCTCTGCATTATCATTAACAGTAGACTCAGCGAAAACAAAGTACTGAGCAAATATCAAATGGGATTTTTACCAAATTACCGTTTGACAGACCAGGTATTCACCCTGCACACCCTAAATGACAAACAAATAAATCAAAACAAAGGCAAAGTCTTCTCATGCTTTGTTAATTAAAAACAACAACTTTTGACTCAATTTGCCAGGAGGGCCTGAAATACCAATTGATGGAAAGTGGTGTTGGGGGAAAAACACATGACATTATGAAATTAATGTACACAAACAACAAGTGTGAGGTTAAAACTGGCTAAATCCCACACACACCGGGGGTGAGACAGGGATGAGGCTTAAGCCCCACCCTCTTCAACATATATATCAACAAATTGGCGAGGGCTCTAGAACAATCTGCAGCACCCGGCCTCACCATACTAGAGTCCAAAGTCAAATGTCTACTGTGTGCTTCTGTCGCCAGCCAAGGAGGGCTTGCAGCAGTACCTAGATCTTCCTCACAGTTCTGTCAGACCTGGGCCCTGACAATAAATGAGGGTGTTCCAATAAAGGCCAATTTACCTGGACCACGAATACAAATTCCATCAGAGCAGAATTAGGCCGATACCCGCTAATTATCAAAATCCAGAAAAGAGCTGTTACATTCCACAACCACCTAAAAGGAAGCGATTTCCAAACTTTTCATTAAAAAGCCATCGCCTGCAGAGAGATTAACCTGGAGAAGAGTCCCCTAAGCAAGCTGGTCCTGGGGCTCTGTTCACAAACACAAACAGACTCCCATAGAGCCCCAGGACAGCAACACAATTAAACCCAACCAAATCATGAGAAAACAAAAAGATAATTACTTGACACTTTGGAAAGAATTAACAAAAAAACAGAGCAAACTAGAATGCTATTTGGCCCTAAACAGAGAGTACACAGCGGCAGAATACCTGACCACTGTGACTGAACCAAAATAAAGGAATTCTTTGACTATGTACAGACTCAGTGAGCATAGACTTGCTATTGAGAAAGGCCGCCGTAGGCAGACGTGTCTCTCAAGAGAAGACATGCTATGTGCCCACTGCCCACAAAATGAGGTAGAAACTGAGCTGCACTTCCTAACCTCCTGCCCAATGTATAAACATATTAGAGAGACATATTTCCCTCAGATTACACAGACCCACAAAGAATTCAAAAACAAATCCAATTTTGATAACTCTCATATCTACTGGTTGAAAAACCACTGTGTGCCATCACAGCAGCAAGACTTGTGACCTGTTTGCACAAGAAAAGGGCAACCAGTGAAGAACAAATTGTAAGTATAACCCATATTTATGTTTATTTATTTCCCTATTTGCACAGCATTACAACACTGTATATAGACATAATATGACATCTGAAATGTCTTTATTATTTTGGAACTTTTGTGAGTGTAATGTTTACTGTACATTTTTTATTGTTTGTTTCACTTTTGTTTACTATCTATTTCACTTGCTTTGGCAATGTCAACATATGTTTCCCATTCCAATGAAGCCCCTTAAAAACTTCTTATGGCTTGGGGGCAGTATTGAGTAGCTTGGATGAATAAGGTGTCCAGAGTAAACTGCCTGCTACTCAGGCCCAGAAGCTAAGATATGCATATTATTAGTATTTGGATAGACAACACGCTGACATTTCTAAAACTGTTTGACTGATGTCTGTAAGTATAACAGAACTCATATGGCAGGCAAAAACCTGAGAAAAAATCTAAACAGGAAGTGTGAAATCTGAGGTTTGTAGTTGTTCAACTCATTGCCTATCAAATATACAGTGTCTATGGGGTCATATTGCACTTCCTAAGGCTTCCGCTAGATGTCAACAGTCTTTAGAACCTTGTTTCAGGCTTCTACTGTGAAGGAGGAGGGAATGAGAGCTCTTTCAATCCGGTGTCTACCATCAGCTGATCACGCGCGCTCCCGTGAGAGGTAGCTGCGTTCCTTTCATTTCTAAAGACAAAGGAATTCTTCGGTTGGAACATTATTGAAGATTTATGTTTAAAACATCCTAAAGATTGATTCTATACATCGTTTGACATGTTTCTACGGACTGTAACGGAACTTCTTGACTTTTCGTCTGCTCCTAGTGATCGCGCCTCATGAATTTGGATTTGTGAACTAAATGTGCGAACAACAAGGAGGTATTTGGACATAAATGATGGACTTTATCGAACAAAACAAACATTTTTTGTGGAAATGGGATTCCTGGGATTGCATTCTGATGAAGGTTATCAAAGGTAAGTGAATATTTACAATGTTATTTCTGACTTCTGTTGACTCCACAACAGGGCGGGTATCTGTATGGCTTGTTTTGGTGTCTGAGCACTGTACTCAGATTATTGCATGGTGTGCTTTTTCCGTAAAGGTTTTTGAAATCTGACACAGCGGTTGCATTAAAGGAGAAGTGGATCTAAAATTCCATGTATAACGCTTGTATCTTTTAGAAATGTTTATTATGAGTATTTCTGTAAATTGTTGTGGCTCTCTGCAAAATCACCGGATGTTTTGGAACTACTGAACATAGCGCGCCAATGTAAACTGAGATTTTTGGATATAAATATGAACTTTATCGAACACAACATGCATGTATTGTGTAACATGAGTGTCATCTGATGAAGAATATCAAAGGTTAGTGATTCATTTTATCTCTATTTCTGCTTTTTGTGACTCCTCTCTTTGGCTAGAAGAATGGCTGTGTTTTTCTGTGACTAGGCACTCATCTAACATAATCGTTTGGTGTGCTTTCGTCGTAAAGCATTTTTGAAATCGGACACTGTGCTGGGATTAACAACAAGTTTATCTTTAAAATGGTGTTAAATACTTGTATGTTTGAGGAATTTTAATTATGAGATTTCTGTTGTTTGAATTTGGCACCCTGCACTTTCACTGGCTGTTGTCATATCGATCCCGGGAGCAGGATCTAAGCCATAAGAAGTTCAATTGAAGTTGATTTGAGATTGAGAGAGAGAGAGTTTGACTAAGATAGAGCCAATGTGTGTGTGTGTGTGGGGGGGCTCAGGGTGTCATTAATATAGTGTCTCTGTTCTGCCTCTCTAACACACACTAACAGAACACATTAACACAAAGTAAAAGACACACAGCCTTATACAGGAGCTGAGGCAGACTGAACTAACGTTGAAAAGCACCTCATCAGAGAACAAAAAGTCTGTTAAAAAGAGTCAATGAGCCAAATGAACCTTCATTATGCTCTCCCCCGTCCTGCTCTCCCCCGTCCTGCTCTCCCCCGTCCTGCTCTCCCCCTTCCTGCTCTCCCCCCTCCTGCTCTCCCCTCTCCTGCTCTCCCCCCTCCTGCTCTCCCCCCTCCTGCTCTCCCCTCTCCTGCTCTCCCCCCTCCTGCTCTCCCCCTCCTGCTCTCCCCTCTCCTGCTCTCCCCCCTCCTGCTCTCCCCCCTCCTGCTCTCCCCCCTCCTGCTCTCCCCCCTCCAGCTCTCCCCTGTCCTGCTCTCCCCCGTCCTGCTCTTCCCTTGACATGCGCGCTTGTGTAAGCATAAACGCACATGTACACGGAACATCCAATTAGGATTTATGCTAGGATCACTTAAGGGTCCAAGCAAAATACCGGCCTTAGTAAAGTTGAACATTTACTTTGAGGCCTTTAACTCTACAGCTACAGCACTCACCAGTTTTCCTCCCAGAAGTCCATAGGTCATCCCTGTAGACTGCCCAGAACTAGTGTCTTACAGCTGTGTCACGACTCCGACCGAAGGACACTCCCCTTCCCGTTCGGGTGGCGCTCGGCGGTCGTCGTCACCGGCCTACTAGCTGCCACTGATTATTTCCTCCCCCTCCTTATGTGTTCATTGAATGTAAAATAGCACTCCCCTGAACTCTCTGCTTCCTGCACCTGACTCCTCACCCACTACACTCATACCGTTACAAGCTGTAGACCTATCATATAGTGATCCACTTAGGATAGTGCCTTAGTAACACACCCAGTAGGAAAACCCTAGACATGACATTAGAGACAATGCCATGATAGAGTCATTTAGCCAGGACATTGGACGTATATATAATACAGTTCGATTTTGGCATAAGAACTATATTTTGTATATCTTTTGTTTATGCTTTTATTCCTTTTCGGTTCAGTTCCTTTGACAGTTAGGAAGTGATAGAGCCATAAACAAAATCCCAATACAACCAATACAGTGCCACAACGCCGCTCATTGTGGAATGAATGTAATTATATATATTTTGTGTTATATATATTTTGTGAGTGTGTGTGCATTGTTAACATCTGCCTAAGTTACTGTTTGACACAAAAGGTCCACTTGTGAGAAGGTGGGAATGGTCCGTGGACACTTAAGGGACGGGTATGACGAGTGTGTTTCATTTAGTGACCTCAGAGAGGACAGGAAACACACATAACTAGATCTCTGAATATGTACATTTCTCAATTATGGGGTTTGCATCTAATTCTTGTATAAAATTAATAAGTAAAGATGAAACTATTTGTGAAATGATGTAAGGTGATGGCACAGGTTGAGTATAGACCACAGAAACCTCTGTATAAGCTAAGGTTGTTGAATACCTAACCATACCACGTGGAGCATTGGCTACACAACGGGAAAAGGTTCAACTCTGAGACTATCGATCCCGGCAGAATAAGAGCAAATCTTAGATACTAATTACTAGTCTGCAGCTATAAATTATGTCATCCTGGGATGCGAAGCCCGACAACCGCCAAACCATCTATTGTATGAGAACATTTCTGAATGGTACTCTGAAGTATCCATTTAAACCACGAAAGACTTGATCTTCAGGGAAGCAGAGAGAGACTCGGATGAACTCTCCAAAAGAAGGACTGATGATTCCAACAGAGTTCCCGACGACACACTGGGCGTAAGTATATATTGATTGCAATTATTCCCTAATTAATGAGTGTTCACGTGCAAAGGATTAGCATTTCAGTTCATATAATTATCAACTGTGTAGTGTCTCTTTTGTCTTTCCCGCCCTTCTCTGTCCACACCCACTTCTCTTTGTCCACCAAGCCGTCATATCGGCTTAGCCCACTAGGGAACCGCCCCTATCATTTCCTTGTAACCATATCTACTGTTGTTTGTTTATGGATTTCTGTGATTATTTAGTTAGTTAGTAAATCAATTATTAAGACAATTGTTGTATGGATGATTCATAGTAAAGGCTGGGTTCATGCAGATAACTAACCATTTACGACGTTTGGAATGAGGCTAGCGTGAGGTAAAGAATAATTAATTAATTAGAAGACTAATTTATCAGATATTAAAATATCTGATAAGTTATATTAGGAAAATGTTTCGCCTTGTAATCTGAAGATTTTCCTTGATGTCCCGACTTCCTAGATGATTAGTTTAATAACTACGGAGAATTGACTTGATAAAATAACAGTCTTCCCTTTTAATTATGTCAAAGACACAACACTTGTACTCAGCACTCTATTATCCCTCCATCAGGTCCTAATGGCCTGGTACTCAAGGCTCTGTTGTTCCTCCATCAGGTCCTAATGGCCTGGTACTCAGCACTCTACTGTCCCTCCATCAGGTCCTAATGGCCTGGTACTCAGCACTCTATTATCCCTCCATCAGGTCCTAATGGCCTGGTACTCAAGGCTCTGTTGTTCCTCCATCAGGTCCTAATGGCCTGGTACTCAGCACTCTACTGTCCCTCCATCAGGTCCTAATGGCCTGGTACTCAGCACTCTACTGTCCCTCCATCAGGTCCTAATGGCCTGGTACTCAGCACTCTATTATCCCTCCATCAGGTCCTAATGGCCTGGTACTCAAGGCTCTGTTGTTCCTCCATCAGGTCCTAATGGCCTGGTACTCAGCACTCTACTGTCCCTCCATCAGGTCCTAATGGCCTGGTACTCAGCACTCTACTGTCCCTCCCTCAGGTCCTAATGGCCTGGTACTCAGCACTCTGCTGTCCCTCCATCAGGTCCTAATGGCCTGGTACTCAGCACTCTACTGTCCCTCCATCAGGTCCTAATGGCCTGGTACTCAGCACTCTACTGTCCCTCCATCAGGTCCTAATGGCCTGGTACTCAGCATTCTACTGTCCCTCCATCAGGTCCTAATGGCCTGGTACTCAGCACTCTACTGTCCCTCACTCAGGTCCTAATGGCCTGGTACTCAAGGCTCTGTTGTTCCTCCATCAGGTCCTAATGGCCTGGTACTCAGCACTCTACTGTCCCTCCATCAGGTCCTAATGGCCTGGTACTCAGCACTCTACTGTCCCTCCATCAGGTCCTAATGGCCTGGTACTCAGCACTCTACTGTCCCTCCATCAGGTCCTAATGGCCTGGTACTCAAGGCTCTGTTGTTCCTCTTACCACTCTGACATCAATGCAAATACAATAAAAAATTACATCAAACACTGATTATCAAAACAGTATCATGCTTTTAAAACTCTCCTCACTGTCATCATCAACTTGAAGAAAGCAGTTCAACAGCAGGTTGAAACTGAGTGTAAAACATGGTCATTGTAGGTGTTGTTTCAAAGCCTAACACCACAAAATGGAAAGCATTTTCATGATTCATTCAAACACCCACACCCATATTAGAGTCTGTGCGTATGCATAAGCTCATGAGCCCAAGCCAGAAATAAAAGCTGAATTAAAATTATGATTGTACCTTATACAATACGTAGCGTACCACATATATGTTGCAAAGGTGGCTTCTATACAGGTTGTGTGTGTGGAGCCCTGGAGATAGTAAACATGTTTATATTCATTAACGGTCAATCACCATGAAACCGGCAGGCTTTTGCATGACAATAACCGGCTGACAAAACGTAATGACCACCACAGCCATATTAACAGACCACTAGCTTTTACAGTTGAAGTCAGAAGTTTACATAAACTTAAATTGAGGCATTAAAACTCGTTTTTCAATCACTCCACATATTTTTTGTTAACAAACTATAGTTTTGGCAAGTCGGATAGGACATTTACTTTGTGAATGACGAAAGTCATTTTTCCAACAATTGTTTAAAGACACTAAATTGACTGTGCCTTGGAAAATTCCAGAAAATGATGTCATGGCTTTAGATAGATTTAGCTTCTGATAGCTTCTGATAGGCTAATTAACATAATTTGAGTCAATTGGAGATGTACCTGTGGTTGTATTTCAAGGTCTACCTTCAAACTCAGTGCTTCTTTGCTTGACATCATGCGAAAATCAAAAGAAATCAGCCAGGACCTCAGAAAAATAATTGTAGACCTCCACAAGGTCTACAATTTCCAACGCCTGAAAGTACCACCTAATCCAACGCCTGAAAGTACCACCTAATCCAACGCCTGAAAGTAACACCTAATCCAACGCCTGAAAGTAACACCTAATCCAACGCCTGAAAGTAACACCTAATCCAACGCCTGAAAGTAACACCTAATCCAACGCCTGAAAGTAACACCTAATCCAACGCCTGAAAGTAACACCTAATCCAACGCCTGAAAGTAACACCTAATCCAACGCCTGAAAGTAACACCTAATCCAACTCCTGAAAGTAACACCTAATCCAACACCTGAAAGTACCACCTAATCCAACACCTGAAAGTAACACCTAATCCAACGCCTGAAAGTACCATCTAATCCAACACCTGAAAGTACCATCTAATCCAACGCCTGAAAGTACCACCTAATCCAACGCCTGAAGGTACCACCTAATCCAACGCCTGAAGGTACCACATTCATCTGTACAAACAATAGTATAATACAAGTATACAAGTATAAACACCATGGGACCATGCTGCCGTCATACCGCTCAGGAAGGAGATGCTTTCTGTCCCCTAGAGATGAACATACTCTGGTGCAAAAAGTGCAAATCAACTCAAGAACAACAGCAAAGGACCTTGTGAAGATGCTGGAGGAAACAGGTACAAAATAATGTATATCCACAGTAAATCGAGTCCTATATCGACATAACCTGAAAGGTCGCGCAGCAAGGAAGAATCCACTGCTCCAAAACCGCCATAAGAAAAACCAGACTACGGTTTGCAACTGCACACGGGCACAAAGATCGTACTTTTTGGAGAAATGTCCTCTGGTCTGATGAAAGAAAAATCTAACTGTTTGGCCATAATGACCATAGTTATGTTTGGAGGAGAAAAAAAAACCACCATCCCAACTGTGAAGCATAGGGGTGGCAGCATCATGTTATGGGGGTGCTTTGCTGTAGGAGGGACTGGTGCACTTCACAAAATAGATGGTATCATGAGAATGGAAAATTACCTGGATATATTGAAGCAGCATCTCAAGAAATCAGTCAGGAAGTTAAAGCTTGGTCCCAAATGGGTCTTCCAAATGGACAATGTCCCCAAGCATACTTCCAAAGCTGTGGCAAAATGGCTTAAGGACAACAAAGTCAAGGTCAAGGAGAGATAGGAAAAGAGAGGAAGAGAGAAGGGGGATAGGAAGAGAGGGGGAGGGGAGAGAGGAAGAGAGAGGAATTGAGGAAAAGAGAGGTGTGACAGGAAGAAATGGGAGAGAGGAAGGGAGGAGGGTAGAGAGGGTGGAGAGAGGGGGGAAAAGAGATGGAAGAGAAGGGGAGGGGAAAGAGGAAGAGGGGGGAGAGAGGGGGAAGAGAGGAAGAGGTAGGGAAAAGAGGCGAGAGAAGAATAGACACTGGGAAAGAGATGGGGAGAGTGGAAGAAAAGGGGGGAGAGGAAGAGAGAAGGGAGAGAGGAAGAGAGGGGGAGAGAGGAAGAGAGGGGGGTAATAGAGAGGGGAGAGAGGAAGAGAGGAAGGAGAGGAAGAGAGGGGGGAGAGGAAGAGAGCAGGGTGGAGAGGAAGAGAGGAAGGAGAGAGGAAGAGAGGAAGGAGAGAGGAAGAGAGGGGGGAGAGTGGAAGAGAGGAGGGAGAGGAAGAGAGCGGAGAGAGGGAGACAGAGGAAGATAGGAAGAGGGGGAGAGTAAGAGAGGGGTGAGCGAGGATGAAGGGGGAAAGAAAGGGGAGAGAGGAGGAGAAGGGGGTAGAGTGGAAGAGAGAAGAGAGAGGAAGAGAGGGAGGATAGAGAGGGGAGAGAGGAAAAGAGAAGGGAGAGAATAAGATGAATAGAGGGGCAAAGAGAAGGAGAAAAGGTATGAGGAAGAGAGCAGAAGAGAGGAAGAAAGAGGAGGACATAGGGGAAGAGTAGAGCAGAGAGCGGGGAGGAAAGAGAGGGATGGGAAAGGCCAGAGTATAAAGCATTGTTTATCAAACTGGCCTGACTCACAGTATTTCATGAATCTGTTTCCACTTCTGTCACTCACACACACACACACACACACACACACACACATGCACACACACACACACACACACACACACACACACACACACACACACACACACACACACACACACACACACACACACACACACACACACAAAATATGTGTTGTTTCTCCATTTCCATAGTAGGATTCCAGGCAGAGGCAGCTCGCGCCATATGAATTATAGATCACCTTATTTGAACAGATCCCATCATGCAGTTAGTCTGGAAAAAAAACGACCTTATGAAATGGTAATGTTACAAATAGCTCATGAATAAACCAACTAGTCACATCCTGTGGAGAGTATGAAGTAGTATCCAATCTATCAAATGAGATCATGACAGAAGAAGCTTTGTTAATGACGATGGTAAGAGTTGCAGTTCAGTACCATAGTATTTGGATTGACAGTCAGACTAGTTATAATCGGTGTGGTCAGTAACCAGTCAAAGCCCCACATACATCAAACATCCCCGCTCCACTGTGCCAGTTCAGCTAGAGGCTCTTTGGATCAAAGTAAAGCTGGGCAGCTTGAGTGTATGTGTGTGGTAAGGCAGGAAGGGTGTGTGTGTAGTTGTGTATGTGTGAGATGCGTGAACGTGCATTAGTGTGCGTGTATGCTTGCATGCCATGCATGGTGGAGTGTGTGTGTGTGTGATAGCGTGACGCTGAGAGAGCATGCTGTGTGGTATAATCCAGATTCAGGGATCACCTTTGGCCCCTATCAACAGTCAGGCCTATCAACAGTCAGGCCTATCAAAAGTCAGGCCTATCAATAGTCAGACCCATCAACAGTCAGACCTATCAAATCAAAGTTTATTTGTCACATGCGCCGAATACAACAGGTCCTTACAGTGAAATGCTTACTTACAGGCTCTAACCAATAGGATGAAAAAAGGTGTGTGTGTGTGTGTGTGTGTGTGTGTGTGTGTGTGTGTGTGTGTGTGTGTGTGTGTGTGTGTGTGTGTGTGTGTGTGTGTGTGTGTGTGTGTGTGTGTGTGTGTGTGTGTGTGTGTGTGTGTGTGTGTGTAGGTAAGTAAAGAAATAAAACAACAGTAAAAATACATTTGAAAATAAGAGTAGCAAGGCTCTATACAGCACCTGTTAGTCAGGCTTACAGAGGTAGTATGTACATGTAGGTATGGTTAAAGTAACTATGCATATGATGAACAGAGAGAAGAAGCAGCGTAAAAAGAGGGGTTGGCAGGTGGAGGGACACAATGCAGAGAGCCCGGTTAGCCAATGTGCGGGAGCACTGGTTGGTCAGGCCAACTGAGGTAGTATGCTCATGAATGTATAGTTAAAGTGACTATGCATATAAGATAAACAGAGAGAAGCAGCAGCGTAAAAGAGGGGTTGGGGGGGGCACACAATGCAAATAGTCCGGGTAACCATTTGGTTGCCTGTTCAGGAGTCTTATGGCTTGGGGGTAAAAACTGTTGAGAAGCCTTTTTGTCATTGACAGTTTTCAGGGCCTTCCTCTGACACAGCCTGGTGTAGAGGTCCTGGATGGCAGGCAGCTTTGACCCAGTGATGTACTGGGCCATACGCACTACCCTCTGAAGTGCCTTGCGGTCGGAGGCCGATCAATTGCTGTACCAGGCAGTGACGCAACCGGTCTGGATGCTCTCGATGTTGCAGCTGTAGAACCTTTTGAGGATCTCAGGACCCATGCAAAATCTTTTTAGTTTCCTGAGGGGGAATAGGCTTTGTCATGCCCTCTTCACGACTGTCTTGGTGTGTTTGGACCATTCTAGTTTGTTGGTGATGTGGACACCAAGGAATTTGAAGATCTCAACCTGCTCCACAACAGCCCCATCGATGAGAATGGGGATGTGCTCGGTGCTCCTTTTCCTGTCGTCCACAATCCTCTCCTTTGTCTTGGCTACGTTGAGGGATAGGTTGTTATTCTGGCACCACCCGGCCAGGTCTCTGACCTCCTCCCTATAGGCTGTCTCGTCGTTGTCGGTGATCAGGCCTATCACTGTTGTGTCGTCAGCAAACGTAATGATGGTGTTGGAGTCGTGCCTGGCCATGCAGTCTTGGGTGAACAGGGAGTACAGATGGGGACTGAGCACGCACCCCTGGGGAGCTGTAGTGTTGAGGATCAGCATGGCAGATGTGTTGCAACCTACCCTTACCACCTGGGGGCGGCCCGTCAGTAAGTCCACGACCCAGTTGCAGAGGGAGGTGTTTAGTCCCAGGTTCCTTAGCTTAGTGATGCGCTTTGAGGGTACTATGGTGTTGAATGCTGAGCTGTAGTCAATGAATAGCATTCTCACATAGGTGTTCCTTTTATCCAGGTGGGAAAGGGCAGTGTGGAGTGCAATAGAGATTGCCTCATCTGTGGATCTGTTTGGGCGGTATGCAAATTGGAGTGGGTCTAGGGTTTCTGGGATAATGGTGTTGATGTGAGCCATTACCAGCCTTTCAAAGCACTTCATAGCTACGGACGTGAGTGCCACGGGTCTGTAGTCATTTAGGCAAGTTGCCTTTGTGTTCTTGGGAACAGGGACTATGGTGGTCTGCTTGAAGCATGTTGGTATTACAGGCCTGCCAGTTGGTCAGCACATGCCCGGAGCACACGTCCTGGTAATCCATCTGGCCCCACAGCCTTGTAAATGTTGACCTGTTTAATCTTGCTCCTACCCCCCACTTTTTCGAACATTCTGTTAAAAATCGCGCAACATTTCAGCGCCCTGCTACTCATGCCAGGAATATAGCATATGAATATGATTAGTATGTGTGGATAGAAAACACTCAGACGTTTATAAAACTGGTTAAATCACGGCTGTGACTATAACAGAACGTACGCACGTTCTGTTATAGTCACAGCCGTGATTTAAAAAGTGCAGGAAAATCTGATCACTGAAAATGGGAAAATATATCCATGCGCCACTTCAACCCATTGTTAAACGTGAACCACATTAAATGGAGCCGAGGTTGCAGTACCTACAGCTTCCACACGATGTCAACAGTCTTGTCATTTGCCTACGAATTGTTTCTTGGTCAAACGGACACGAGGCAGCACATTTTTTCCGGTCTCTGACCGGATATTTTGGTGGAGATTTACCCGGACATTATATCCAGAGGAACAGCTATAGAATATACATCGCCTTGTGATCAATTTGATCGCTTATTAACGTTTACTAATACCTACAGTTGCATTACAAAGGTATTTCGAAGTGTTTTGTGAAAGTTGATCGTCAACTTTTTTAATTTAAAAAAATTACGTTACGTTATAAAACGCTATTTTTTCCTAGATCACACAGTCTTCATAGATCGATATCTAGGCTATATATGGACCGATTTAATCGAAAAAAAGACCCAATAGTGATGTTTATGGGACATCTAGGAGTGCCAACAAAGAAGATTGTCAAAGGTAATGAATGTTTTATATTTTATTTGTGCGTTTTGTGTAGCGCCGACTATGCTAATTATTTGTTTACGTCCCCTGTGGGTCTTTTGGGGTGTTACATGCTATCAGATAATAGCTTCTCATGCTTTCGCCGAAAAGCATTTTAAAAATCTGACTTGTGGCCTGGATTCACAACGAGTGTAGCTTTAATTCAATACCCTGCATGTGTATTTTAATGAACGTTTGAGTTTGAACGAGTGCTATTAGCATGTAGCGTAGCGCATTTGCATTTCCTGATGTCTAGATGAGACGTCTGCGTCTCAGGTAGGAGCAAGAGGTTAAAGGTCTTACTCATGTCGGCTACAGAGAGCGTGATCACACAGTCATCTGGATCAGCTGATGCTCTCATGCATGCCTCAGTGTTGCTTTTCTCGAAGCGAGCATTGAAGTGATTTAGCTTGTCTGGTAGGCTCGTGTCACTGGGCAGCTCGCGGCTGTGCTTCTCTTTGTAGTCTGTAATAGTTTGCAAGTCCTGCCACATCCGACGAGCATCAGAGCTGGTGTAGTATGATTCAATCTTAGCCCTGCATTGACGCTTTGCCTGTTTGATGGTTCGTCGCATGGCAGAGCAGGATTTCTTGTAAGCTTCCGGGTTAGAGTCCTGCACCTTGAAGCGGCAGCTCTACCCTTTAGCTCAGTGCAAATGTTGCCTGTAATCCATGGCTTCTGGTTGGGGTATGTACGTACAGTCACTGTGGGGACGACGTCCTCAATGCACTTATTGATAAAGCCAGTGACTGATGTGGTGTATTCCTCAATGTCATCGGAAGTATCCCGGAACATATTCCAGTCTGTGATAGCAAAATAGTCCTGTAGTTAGCATCTGCTTCATCTGGCAATTTTTTTATAGACCAAGTCACTGGTGCTTCCTGCTTTACTTTTTGCTTGTAAGCAGAAATCAGGAGGATAGAGTTGTGGTTGGATTTACCAAATGGAGGATGAGGGAGAGATTTGTACGCATCTCTGTGTGTGGAGTACAGGTGATCTAGAATTTTTTTCCCTCTGGTTGCACATTTAACATGTTGATAGAGATTTGGTAGAACTGATTTAAGTTTCCCTAAATGAAAGTCTCCGGCCACTAGGAGCGCCGCCTCTGGGTGAGCGGTGCCCTGTTTGCTTATTTCCTTATACAGCTGACTGAGTGCGGTCTTAGTGCCAGCCTCTGTCTGTGGTGGTAAATAAACAGCCACAAAAAGTATAGCTGAGAACTCTCTAGGCAAGTAGTGTGGCCTGCAGTTTATCACAATATACTCATCTTCAGGCGAGCAAAATCTAGAGACTTCCTTAGATTTCTTTCACCAGCTGTTATTTACAAATATGCACCGACCGCCCCCCCCTCGTCTTACCGGAGTGTGCTGTTCTATCCTGCCGGTGCAGCGTGTATCCCGCTAGCTGAATATCCATGTTGTCATTCAGCCACGATTCCGTGAAACATAGGATATTACAGTTTTTGATGTCCCGTTGGTATTCGTGATCGTACCTTGTCTAGTTTATTGTCCAATGATTGCATGTTGGCGAGTAATATTGACGGTAATGGCAGCTTTCCTAGTTACCTTCTGCTGGTCCAGACGAGGCATCCGGCTCTTCTTCCTCTGCGTCGCATCTTTTTGCGAATAATTGGGATGTCTGCCCTGTGGGGTGTTTGGAGAATATCGTGTGAGTCCTGCTTGCTGCTGTTGTTGTTGTTGAAAAAACCTGAGGTGAGTGATCACTGTCCTGATCTCTAGAAGCTCTTTGTCTAATCCAAGGTGAGTGATCTCTGTCCTGATCTCTAGAAGCTCTTTGTCTAATCCAAGGTGAGTGATCTCTGTCCTGATCTCTAGAAGCTCTTTGTCTAATCCGAGGTGAGTGATCTCTGTCCTGATATCTAGAAGCTCTTTGTCTAATCCAAGGTGAGTGATCTCTGTCCTGATCTCTAGAAGCTCTTTGTCTAATCCGAGGTGAGTGATCTCTGTCCTGATATCTAGAAGCTCTTTGTCTAATCCAAGGTGAGTGATCTCTGTCCTGATATCTAGAAGCTCTTTGTCTAATCCGAGGTGAGTGATCTCTGTCCTGATATCTAGAAGCTCTTTGTCTAATCCAAGGTGAGTGATCTCTGTCCTGATCTCTAGAAGCTCTTTGTCTAATCCGAGGTGAGTGATCACTGTCCTGATATCTAGAAGCTCTTTGTCTAATCTGAGGTGAGTGATCTCTGTCCTGATATCTAGAAGCTCTTTGTCTAATCCGAGGTGAGTGATCTCTGTCCTGATATCTAGAAGCTCTTTGTCTAATCCGAGGTGAGTGATCACTGTCCTGATATCTAGAAGCTCTTTGTCTAATCCGAGGTGAGTGATCTCTGTCCTGATATCTAGAAGATCTTAGTCTAATCCAAGGTGAGTGATCTCTGTCCTGATATCTAGAAGCTCTTTGTCTAATCCGAGGTGAGTGATCTCTGTCCTGATATCTAGAAGCTCTTTGTCTAATCCAAGGTGAGTAATCTCTGTCCTGATATCTAGAAGCTCTTTGTCTAATCCGAGGTGAGTGATCGCTGTCCTGATATCTAGAAGCTCTTTGTCTAATCTGAGGTGAGTGATCACTGTCCTGATCTCTAGAAGCTCTTTGTCTAATCCGAGGTGAGTGATCACTGTCCTGATATCTAGAAGCTCTTTGTCTAATCTGAGGTGAGTGATCACTGTCCTGATATCTAGAAGCTCTTAGTCTAATCCGAGGTGAGTGATCTCAGTCCTGATATCTAGAAGCTCTTAGTCTAATCCGAGGTGAGTGATCTCTGTCCTGATATCTAGAAGCTCTTTGTCTAATCCGAGTTGAGTGATCTCTGTCCTGATATCTAGAAACTCTTTGTCTAATCTGAGGTGAGTGATCACTGTCCTGATATCTAGAAGCTCTTTGTCTAATCCGAGGTGAGTGATCGCTGTCCTGATATCTAGAAGCTCTTTGTCTAATCTGAGGTGAGTGATCACTGTCCTGATATCTAGAAGCTCTTGGTCTAATCCGAGGTGAGTGATCTCTGTCCTGATATCTAGAAGCTCTTTGTCTAATCCGAGGTGAGTGATCTCTGTCCTGATATCTAGAACCTCTTTTTCTAATCCGAGGTGAGTGATCGCTGTCCTGATATCTAGAAGCTCTTTGTCTAATCCGAGGTGAGTGATCGCTGTCCTGATATCCAGAAGCTCTTTGTCTAATCCGAGGTGAGTGATCGCTGTCCTGATATCCAGAAGCTCTTTGTCTAATCCGAGGTGAGTGATCACTGTCTTGATATCTAAAAGCTCTTTGTCTAATCTGAGGTGAGTGATCACTGTCCTGATATCCAGAAGCTCTTTGTCTAATCTGAGGTGAGTGATCACTGTCCTGATATCCAGAAGCTCTTCGTCTAATCTGAGGTGAGTGATCACTGTCCTGATATCTAGAAGCTCTTAGTCTAATCTGAGGTAAGTGATCACTGTCCTGATATCTAGAAGCTCTTTGTCTAATCCGAGGTGAGTGATCGCTGTCCTGATATCTAGAAGCTCTTTGTCTAATCCGAGGTGAGTGATCTCTGTCCTGATATCTAGACGCTATTTGTCTAATCCGAGGTGAGTGATCTCTGTCCTGATATCTAGAAGCTCTTTGTCTAATCTGAGGTGAGTGATCGCTGTCCTGATATCTAGAAGCTCTTTGTCTAATCCGAGGTAGTGATCACTCTCCTGATATCTAGAAGCTCTTTGTCTAATCCGAGGTGAGTGATCTCTGTCCTGATATCTAGAAGCGCTTTGTCTAATCCAAGGTGAGTGATCTCTGTCCTGATATCAAGAAGCTCTTTGTCTAGTTCGAGGTAGTGATCACTGTCCTGATATCCAGAAGATATTTTCTGCCTTAAAATACGGTTGCAGAAACATTAGGTACAAAATCATTTACAAATATCACCAACAAAAAAACACATAAAATCACAATTGGTTAGGAGACCGTAAAATTGCGGCCATCTCCTCCGGCGCCATTTTAATCAGTCTTATTCCGTTTACAGTCAGGTCTATCAACAGTCAGGCCTATCAACAGCCAGGCCTATCAACAGCCAGGCCTATCAACAGCCAGGCCTATCAACAGCCAGGCCTATCAACAGCCAGGCCTATCCAAGTGGACAGAGATGGGGAATGAGAGGGGGAGAGGTGAGGGATGAAAGGGGAGAACAGGGGTTCAGGGAAATAAAAGAAGGCAAGATGGGGGTGGGATTTGTTGAAATGATGTTGGAAATATGGGAGTTCTAATGCGCTTGTGTAACTGTGTACAGCTTGAGTGTTTGTATGTCTGGACAATGTGTGTGCGTGTGCGTGTGCGTGTGTTTGTGTGTGTTATGCGTGTGTGTGTGTGTACCCCAGCGTGTACACAGCAGGTTTCATTTCCTGATCTCCACACTGCCGCTCATTTCTCTTTGAGAGCTGAGCTGCAGTGACATCAGTTTCCGCCAACACACCAGCCATTGCCATGGCACCACACAAAGACATTTGGGGAGGAGAGGGAGAAGGAGAGGAGGGGAGGGGAGAGGGGAGGGGGATAATCTTATTTGACATATTCACCCAATTGGGGATCCCACTCTCTCCTTCTCCTCCCTTCTCCTCCCTTCCTCTCCCCTATCCTTCCCTTCCCTTCTCCCTTCTCCCTTCTCCCTTCTCCCTTCTCCCTTCTCCCTTCTACCTTCTACCTTCTCCCTTCTCCCCTCCCCCTCCTTCCTCCTCCTCCCCTCTCCCCTCCTCATCTATTGGCGTCTGCACAGCCGGTTAGTGAGGGGGAGGGGAGAGGGAGAATCTTGCTTGACATATTCACCCAGTAGGGGGACAGATCACACTCTCTCCTCCTCCTCCCCTCTTCCCTCCTCCTCCCCTCTCCTCTCTCCCATCTTTCTCCCCTCTCCTCTCTCCCCTCCTCCTCCCCTCTCCTCTCAATTCAATTAAATTCAAGGGGCTTTATTGGCATGGGAAATATGTGTTAACATTGCCAAAGCAAGTGAGGTAGATAATATACAAAAGTGAAATAAACAATACAAATTAACAGTAAACATTACACATACAGAAGTTTCAAAACAATAAAGACATTACCAATGTCATATTATATATATATATTAGAGCTGTAATTCAAATGAACGCCTTTATGAAATGTTGACATTATAGGTAACACACATTATAGGTAACACACATTATAGGTAACACACATTATAGGTAACACACATTATAGGTAACACACATTATAGGTAACACACATTATAGGTAACACACATTATAGGTAACACACATTATAGGTAACACACATTATTGGTAACACACATTATAGGTAACACACATTATTGGTAACACACATTATAGGTAACACACATTATAGGTAACACACATTATAGGTAACACACATTATAGGTAACACACATTATAGGTAACACACATTATAGGTAACACACATTATAGGTAACACACATTATAGGTAACACACATTATAGGTAACACACATTATAGGTAACACACATTATAGGTAACACACATTATAGGTAACACACATTATTGGTAACACACATTATAGGTAACACACATTATTGGTAACACACATTATAGGTAACACACATTATAGGTAACACACATTATAGGTAACACACATTATAGGTAACACACATTATAGGTAACACACATTATAGGTAACACACATTATAGGTAACACACATTATAGGTAACACACATTATAGGTAACACACATTATAGCACACATTATAGGTAACACACATTATAGGTAACACATATTATAGGTAACACACATTATAGGTAACACACATTATAGGTAACACACATTATAGGTAACACACATTATAGGTAACACACATTATAGGTAACACACATTATAGGTAACACACATTATAGGTAACACACAGTAGAAGATCTTTTTTGTTATAAATCTCTTCCTGCAATATAGCTCATGTTTGGGGTTCGTCAAATCAGATGGAGGCTATTACCAGGAAGCAATATTGTTAATGTATAAACTATATATATGTTGTTACAATACTATATATATATATATATATATATAGTTTTGTAACAATGTACAAATGGTTAAAGTACACAAGGGAAAATAAATAAGCATAAACATGGGTTGTATTTACTCTCCTCCCCTCTCCATTCCTCTCCCCTCTCCCATCCTCCCCTAATCTCCTCTTTTCCTGTCCCATCTCCTCCCCTTTCCTCTCTCCCCTCCTCATCTATTGGCGTTTGCACAGCCGGTTAGTGTGTTTGCAGAGCCATCAGCAAGCTTTAGCCAACTCCCATGGCTCGCCCCTGCTTGGCCTGTCTTCCTTATTTGTTTGAGCTTTGCCTCCACCACTCTCTCTCTCTCTCTCTCTAGAGCTCCCTAACTCACGCTGCCTGCTAATGCCACTGCAGTATGCTCTGTTTCTCTGCATATAAATGGTGTACCCATTTCCATCTCTCTGTACCCCTCTAAATAGTGTACTCATTTCCAATCCCTCTACCTCTCTAAATGGTGTACCCATTTCCTTCTCTCTACCTCTCTAAATGGTGTACCCATTTCCATCTCTCTACCTCTCTAAATGGTGTACCCATTTCCTTCTCTCTACCTCTCTAAATGGTGTACCCATTTCCTTCTCTCTACCTCTCTAAATGGTGTACCCATTTCCGTCTCTGTACCCCTCTAAATGGTGTACCCATTTCCGTCTCTGTACCCCTCTAAATGGTGTACCCATTTCCATCTTTCTAACTCTCTAAATGGTGTACCCACTTCCAATCCCTCTACCTCTCTAAATGGTGTACCCATTTCCAATCCCGCTACCTCTCTAAATGGTGTACCCATTTCCATCACTCTACCTCAGCTTGCCATCCTTACTGTCCTAATTCTTTACCTATCTATCGCTCTATTCCACTTTGAATCTCTCTCTCTCTCTCGCTCTCTCAGGAAGGGAATTGGATGCATCTGTCTCCTCTCTACCTGTAATATTCCAATTATCCTCTCCTCTCCTTGGGGGTCTGGCTCCTCTCTCTCAGACACTGAGTAAAAGAATTATCTAGGAAGGGAGGCAGGCAGCACACCTCTCTCTATCTCCAGACAGTCTGTCAAAATGAAAAATAATGACTCTGAGAAACTTTATAATGGCAAAAAGATGGCCAAGTACAATGATGAAAATACTCTGCGTACAGGGGAACCAGATGTGGTCAGTTAGATGAATCCAAACCAGTTCAAGTACTTACTTTACAACAACCATAGCAATTACCACTATAACTACATTTTTTTAATGGAGCCAGAGGATAGAGATGGATGCCATTTTATGATCCTGTATGTTTTTATACATTATTTGTAAGATATTTTCTACATAATGTTTCTGCCACTGTGTCTTATGACCGAAATGAGCTTGTAGATATCAGGACAGTGATTACTCACCCCGTACTGGAGGAATATATTTTCTTCAATGAGTCGGACACGCAGGATTTACTTCAGACGCCCGACAAGGTCCTCATCCCCGTCATTCTCGGGAGAAAGAGATGGATGTATCGTGGATGAAGATCCGGGTGCCTTGTTAGGATCCATTGCCAAGAAGGGAAATCTACCTCTACCATAGATCCTATTAGCCAACGTACAATCAATCAATAATAAAATAGGCGAACTACAATAACGTAAATCCTACCAATGGGAAATTAAAAACAGAAATATCTTAATATCTTACGTTTTACCGAGTCGTGGCTAAACAACGACATGAATAACATACAGCTGGTGGATAGAACAGCGGCCTCTGGTAAGACAAGGGGTGGCGGTCTATGTATATATGTAAACAATAGCTGGTGCACAACATCTAAGGAAGTCTCAAGGTTTGTCTCGCCTGAGGTAGAGTATCTCATGATAAGCCGTAAACCACATTATTTACCAAGAGAGTTTTCATCTATGTTTTTCATAGCTGTCTACATACCACCACAAACCAATGCTGGCACTAGGATCACACTCAATGAGCTGTATACGGTCAAAAGTAAACACCAGCATTTAAAATGTGCAACCAGAGGGGGAAAAAACTCTAGACCACCTTTACTCCACACACAGAGACATGTACAAAGCTCTCCGTCTCCCTTCATTTGGAAAATCTGACCATAATTCTATCCTCCTGATCCCTGCTTACAAGCTAAAACTAAAGCAGGAAGTACCAGTGACTTTTTATTTGATTTATTTCACCTTTATTTAACCAACTCCCATCCTCCCACCTGCCCAGTCCTAATCCCATCACATCTCCCCTCCCACCCCCCAACTGCACCCAACTCCCATCCTCCCACCTGCCCAGTCCTAATCCCATCACATCTCCCCTCCCACCCCCCAACTGCACCCAACTCCCATCCTCCCACCTGCCCAGTCCTAATCCCATCACATCTCCCCTCCACCCCCCAAGTCTACCCAAAAAACTAACATGTCTAATCACCCACTCCACCACTCCACCACCCCTCACCCCTTAAATATGTAATATATTCCATACACATGGGACTAAATACTACACTTTTGACTACTTCAATACACATATAAGTGAATTTGTCCCAATACTTCTGATCCCCTAAAATGTGGAGACTATGTCAAAAAAAGTGCTGTCATATGTAAAGGTTAACCCGATATGGATGAAAATACCCTCAAAATAAAGCACATTTAACCTCAGTCATTGCATAATTTAAAATCCAACGTGCTGGAGTACAGAGCCAAAATAACAAAAAATGTATCACTGTCCCAATACTTTATTTATTATTATTATTATTATTATTATTATTATTATTATTATTTAACCAGGTAGGCCAGTTGAGGACAAGTTCTCAGTTACAGCTGCGACCTGGCTAAGATAAAACATAGCAGTGCAACAAAAACAACAACACAAAGTTACACATTAACAAATGTACAGTCAATAAGACAAGATCAAATAAAAATAGAAAGATCTTTGTACAATGTGTGCAAATGTAGAAGAGTAGGGGGGTAGGCAATAAATAGGCCATCGAGGCGAAAATAATTCGAATTTAACATTAATACTGGAGTGATATTTGTGCAGATGATGATGTGCAAGTAGAGACAATGTGGTGCAAAAGAGCAAGAGGGTAAGTCATAATATGGGGATGAGGTAGTCGGGGGTGCTATTTACAGATTGGCTGTGTACAGGTACAGTGATGCTTAAAGTTAGAGAGGGAGATAGACTACAGCTTCAGATAAAAAAAATATTTGTTCCAGTCATTGGCAGCAGAGAACTGGAAGGAAAGGCGGCCAAAGGAAGTGTTGGATTTGGGGATGACCAGTGAAATATACCTGCTGGAGCACGTGCTATGGGTGTTGCTATGGTGACCAGTGACCTGAGATAAGGTGGGGCTTTACCTAGCAAAGACTTATAGATGACCTGGAGCCAGTGGGTTTGGTGACGGATATGTAATGAGGGCCAGCCGATGACAGCATAGTGGTCACAGTGGTGGGTGGTTGTTACGTTCCCCAGTTTCTGTGTTGTAGTTTGTGTATTTGAGTGTGTTTCAGGAGATGGCTTCCTGAAATCCCCCAGCAGCTGATTGGTCGACTCCACGATTAATTGGAGAGCTGACCCCGCCCCCTCGTCAGGATGCAGCTGTCTCCAATTTCCAATGCCTTCTGAAGCTATAAAAGCCAGTGTTCTGTTTTTCAGGGGAGAGATTGATTGTGATATACGTAGATCATTGCTGAGAGAGGAGGTTGATGGCTGAGGGGTATAGCATGTTGGTTGTTGGTATGTACTATGTTAGTTGCTGTTTGTAACAGCTTTGGTATGTTCTGTGTTTGTTGCTTTGTCAGAGCTTCTTTAATGGCCTGAGTTAGTTTTCTCAGTTTTGTTGTGAAGTGGATTGTTTGTTATCCTGTTTCATTTGTTCCCAGGGGAGAAGGGGAAGGCACCTAGGGAGTGCTTAGGCAAGAGGCCCGCGGGCATACATATACCCGTAGTATATTTACTGTCTAGGCACACTAGGTAAGACCTGGGCTGACCACCAACTGTATTTTGGTTAGCGCACCAGGTGGTGCTAAGTTAGATAGGTAGTGGGTAGGCAGGTTAGGTAGGAGAGGGGCTTTGAGATTGACTTTCTTTGCTTTGGTTCCGTCCAGCCTCTTTTCCCCATATTACCGTGTGAACTAATAAATTCCTAGTAAATGGTCAATTCTCTGCCTTTTGTCATCCTTACTCACACCTACAGTCCATACCGCTTTCACTTCACGGGGAGTTGAGTTGTAGCAGGGTGTTGCGTTCCCTCTTCACAGAGGTGTGCGTAACAGTGGTATATGGGCTTCGGTGATAAAACGGATAGCACTGTGATAGACTGCATCCAATTGGTTGAGTAGGGTATTGGAGGCTATTTTGTAAATGACATCGCTAAAGTCGAGGATCGGTAGGATGGTCAGTTTTACAAGGGTATGTTTGGCAGCATGAGTGAAGGATGCTTTGTTGCGAAATAGGAAGCCAATTCTAGATTTAACTTTGGATTGGAGATGTTTGATGTGGGTCTGGAAGGAGAGTTTACAGTCTAACCAGACACCTAGGTATTTGTAGTTGTCCACGTATTCTAAGTCAGAGCCGTCCAGAGTAGTGATGTTGGACAGGCGGGCAGGTGCAGGCAGCGATCGGTTAAAGATCATGCATTTAGTTTTACTTGTATTTAAAAACAATTGGAGGCAACGGAAGGAGAGTTGTATGGCATTGAAGCTTACCTGGAGGGTTGTTAACACAGTGTACAAAGAAGGGCCAGAAGTATACAGAATGGTGTCGTCTGCGTAGAGGTGGATCAGAGACTCACCAGCAGCAAGAGCGACATCATTGATGTATACAGAGAAGAGTCGGTCCAAGAATTGAACCCTATGGCACCCCCATAGAGACTGCCAGAGGTCCAGACAGCAGACCCTCCAATTTGACATACTAAACTCTCAGAGAAGTAGTTGGTGAACCAGGCGAGGCAATCATTTGAGAAACCAAGGCTGTCGAGTCTGCCGATGAGGATGTGGTGATTGACAGAGTCGAAAGCCTTGGCCAGATCAATGAATACGGCTGCACAGTAATGTTTCTTATCGATGGCGGTTAAGATATCGTTAGGACCTTGAGCGTGGCTGAGGTGCACCCATGACCAGCTCTGAAACCAGATTGCATAGCAGAGAAGGTATGGTGAGATTCGAAATGGTCGTTAATCTGTTTGTTGGCTTGGCTTTCGAAGACCTTAGAAAGGCAGGGTAGGATAGATATAGGTCTGTAGCAGTTTGGGTCAAGAGTGTTCCCCCCTTTGAAGGGGGGGGGGGTGACCGCAGCTGATTTCCAATCTTTGGGATTCTCAGACGACACGAGAGGTTGAACAGGCTAGTAATAGGGGTGGCAACAATTTCGGCAGATCATTTTAGAAAGAAAGGGTCCAGATTGTCTAGCCTGGCTGATTTGTAGGGGTCCAGATTTTGCAGCTCTTTCAGAACATCAGCTGACTGTAATTGGGAGAAGGAGAAATGGGGAAGGCTTGGGCGAGTTGCTGTGGGGGGTGCAGTGCTGTTTCCTATCTTCAGTGCAGTGGGCAGCTGGGAGGAGGTGTTCTTATTCTCCATGGACTTTACAGTGTGAGTTAGTGTTGCAGGAAGCAAATTTCTGCTTGAGAAAGTTAGCCTTGGCTTTTCTAACTGCCTGTGTATAATGGTTTCTAGCTTCCCTGAAAAGCTGCATATCACGGGGGCTGTTCGATGCTAATGCAGAACGCCATAGGATGTTTTTGTGTTGGTTAAGGGCAGTCAGGTCTGGGGAGAACCAAGGACTATATCTGTTCCTGGTTCTAAATTTCTTGAATGGGGCATGCTTATTTAAGATGGTTAGGAAGGCATTTAAAAAAAATAACCAGGCATCCTCTACTGACGGGATGAGATCAATATCCTTCCAGGATACCCCGGCCAGGTCGATTAGAAAGGCCTGTTCGCTGAAGTGTTTCAGGGAGCATTTGACAGTGATGAGTGGAGGTCGTTTGACAGCTGACCCATTACGGATGCAGGCAATGAGGCAGTGATCGCTGAGATCTTGGTTGAAGACAGCAGAGGTGTATTTAGAGGGCAAGTTGGTTAGGATGATATCTATGAGGGTGCCCGTGTTTACGGCTTTGGGGAGGTACCTGGTAGGTTCATTGATATTTTGTGTGAGATTGAGGGCATCAAGCTTAGATTGTAGGATGGCTGGCGTGTTAAGCATGTTCCAGTTTAGGTCGCCTAGCAGCACGAGCTCTGAAGATAGATGGGCGGCAATCAGTTCACATGTGGTGTCCAGAGCACAGCTGGGGGCAGAGGGTGGTCTATAGCAGGCGGCAACAGTGAGAGACTTGTTTTTAGAGAGGTGGATTTTTAAAAGTAGAAGTTCAAATTGTTTGGGTACAGACCTGGATAGTAGGACAGAACTCTGCAGGCTATCTTTGCAGTAGCTTGCAACACCGCCCCCTTTGGCAGTTCTAACTTGTCTGAAAATGTTGTCGTTTGGGATGAAAATTTCAGAATTTTTGGTGGTCTTCTAGATGGAAGGCCGTGTTGCCAAACCGAGTCCTTTGTCCTTTGAAGAATGTGGTCAATTGGATACGTTGTAGTAATGTTGTTGTGTGATAGACAGGACACTCTGTCTGTTCTTTCCTAGCCTGCGTTTGCAGCTGCTGTTGCTAACTCAACGGCTAAGAGGTATCACTTCTGTAGTGAATAAGAGTTCAAAGTTCATACCATTGGCAACCAAAGCTCACGCTGAGGTTGGCTTAGTTCTGTAGTTGACATGTTAGTCCTTTTAACGCAGAGGCTGCAGACCTCACGTACTTGGAACATGAGGTTACATTTTCGTCAAGGCTTTATATAGTGGAGCGAGAAGGGTGTGTCTGAAAAGTTTTATAACCCATGTCTCTTCACAGGGGCGGGCCACTGATTGAGCAGAGCCCTAACCTTATGAAAACCCAGATCTCTCAATTGGAAGCTAAAATTGCATTTAATCTCTTCACCAATAATTTTATATTCAAACATTTAAATTGAACAACAATTCCATGTGAATCTGATAACTCTGATGTGTAGACTTTCCACTGTAGAGTTTGTCATCCTATCATTGAGGAGAATGTCTCAGATGACAACCGAACTGACAGCATATTCATTAAGTACCACCGCATATGTTCAATTGGTCCGATTACCAGAATGCAGTTCATTTCCCCCCACCTTCTGATGTTCCCAGAATCTCTATGTTAACCAAGGGGTTGTCAAATGTAACATCAGTAGGGTAGAGAGAGGAAAAACGGGGGAAGAGGTATTTATGACTGTCATAAACCTACCCCCAGGCCAACGTCATGACAAGAGCATGATCACTATGTGGGCTTTAAGGGCTTGTAAGTAAGAATTTCTCTGTAAGGTCTACTACACCTGTTGTATTCGGCGCACGTGACAAATACAATTTGATTTAGTGCAATAATTGTGATATTACTACTGATACATAGCACACGATTCAACATCATCCTCACTATCATCATTATCAGAATAATCAGGTCAGTTGGCACACTTTAAAACCATTGACATAATTGCCATCAGATAATACAGTCGTATGAAAAAGTTGGGGCACCCCTCTGAGGCTGCATAATAATTTACTCTGTCATCACAGAAAATGATCACAGTGGCATGCCATTAATTTTCTAATAAAAGCTGAGTACTGGGGTATTGTCCAGACAAAGATTTTTAGTGTAGCAATATTAAGTTGTATGAAATTAAATCAGATGTGAAAAATAGGCTATGCAAAAATGTGGGCACCCTTGTCATTCTGTTGATTTGAATACCTGTAAATACTTAGCACTGATTAGTTGGAACACACAATTGGTTTGGTGAGCTCATTAAGCCTTGAACTTCATAGACAAGTGCATCTAATCATGAGAAAAGGTATTTAAGGTGGCCAATTGCAAGTTGTTGTTCTCTTTGACTCTCCTCTGAAGATTGGCAACATGGGGGCCTCAAAACAACTCTCAAATGAAAACAAAGATTGTTCAACATTATGGTTTAGAGGCTACAAAAAGCTATCGCAGAGATTTAAGCTGTCAGTGTCCACTGTGAAGAACATAGTGAGGAAATGGAAGACCACAGTTCTTGTTAAGGCCAGAAGTGGCAGGCCAAGTAAAATATTGGAGAGGTGAAGGATGGTGAGAATGGTCAAACCAGCCCACAGACCACCTCCAAAGACCTATAACATCATTGCTGCAGATGGTGTCACTGTGCATCGTTCAACAATTCAGTGCACTTTGCAAAAGGAGAAGCTGTATGGGAGAGTGATGCGGAAGAAGCCTTTTCTGCACACACGCCACAAACAGAGTCGTGTGAGTTATGCAAACGCACATTTGGACAAGCCAGCTTCATTTTGGAATAAGGTGCTGTGGACTGATGAAACAAAGATTGAGTTACTTGGTCATAACAAGGGACGTTCTGCATGGCAGCAAAAGACCACAGCGTTCCAAGAATACACTTGCTACCCACAGTCAAATTTGTTGGGGGTTCCATCATGCTGTGGGGCTGTTTGGCCAGTGCCGGTACTGGGAATCTTGTTAAAGTTGAGGTTCGCATGGATTCCACTCAATATCAGCAGATTCTTGGGAATGATGTTGAAGAATCCGTCAGGGGCTGGATATTTCAACAAGACAACGACCCAAAACACTGCTCAAAATCTACCCGGGCATTTATGCAGAGGAACAAGTACAATGTTCTGGAATGGCCATCCCAGTCCCCAGACCTGAATATCATTGAGAATCTGTGGGATGATTTGAAGCGGGCTGTCCATGCTCGGCAACCATGAAACCTAACTGAACTGGAGATGTTTTGTAAGGAGGTATGGTCCAAATGCCTTCATCCAGAATCCAGACACTCATTAGAGGCTATGGGAAGCGTCTAGAGGCTGTTATTTTAGCAAAAGGAGGCTCTACTAAATATTGATGTGATTTTTTCTATTGGGGTGCCCAAATTAATGTACTTGTCTACTTTTGTTTTGATGCATATTGAACATTTTCTGTTAGTCCAATAAACCTCATTTCACTACTGAAATATTACTGTGTCCATCAGTTATTTGATAGATCAACATTAAATTGCTGATACAAACACCCAATTATTTATAAATGGAAATCATGGAAATTGTCAGGGGTGCCCAAACGTTTTCATACGACTGTATCTGGCTGAGGGAAGATAGAGTTTAAGTGACTTAAATGTCATCCAATTCTTCTGACAGCACATTTTGTATCAAAGTATGATTATACACTCAGAGGGAAACAACTGTGGCACTTAAACAAATCAATGAGAGAAAACCGTTGATCTATTTGTAAAAGTGAATGATTGATAAATATCGCTACAAGGGCCTCGTTTTTTCCGAAAGTTTCACATTTTTTAAGTCGCCGGAATTAAAGTATAAACACCATGGGACCACACAGCCGTCATACCGCTCAGAAAGGAGCCGCGTTCTGTCTCCTAGAGATGAACGTACTTTGGCGTGAAAAGTGCTAATCAATCCCAGAATAACAGCAAAGGACCTTGTGAAGATGCTGGAGCAAACAGGTACAAAAGTATCTATATCCACAGTAAAATGAGTCCTACATCGACGTAACCTGAAAGGAAGCTCAGCAAGGAAGAAGCCACTGCTCCAAAACCGCCATAAAAAGCCAGACTACGGTTTGCAACTGCACATGGGCACAAAGATCGTACTTTTTGGAGAAATGTCCTCTGGTCTGATGAAAGAAAAATCGAACAGTTTGGCTATAATGACCATCGTTATGTTTGAAGGAAAACGGGGGAGGCTTGCAAGTCGAAGAACACCATCCCAACCGTGACACACGGGGGTGGCAGCATTATGTTGTGGGGGTGCTTTGCTGCAGGAGGGACTGGTGCACTTCACAAAATAGATAGCTTCATGAGGAACGAAAATGTTGTGGATATATTGAAGCAACATCTCAAGACATCAGTCAGGAAGTTAAAGCTTGGTGCAAATGGGTCTTCCAAATGGACAATGACACCAAGCATACTTCCAAAGTTGTGGCAAAATGGCTTAAGGACAACAAAGTCAAGGTATTTGAGTGGTCATCACAAAGCTCTGACCTCAGTCCTATAGAAATTTTGTGGGCTGAACTGAAAAAGCGTGCAAGGAGGCCTACAAACCTGACTCCGTTACACCAGCTCTGTCAGAAGGAATGAGCCAAAATTCACCCAACTTATTGTGGGAAGCTTGTGGAAGGCTACCCGAAACGTTTGACCGAAGTTAAACTATTTAAAGGCAATGCTGCCAAATACTAATTGAGTGAATGTAAACTTCTGACCCATTGGAAATGTGATGAAAGAAAGAAAATTCTTACAATTTTTCTGACATTTCACATTCTTCAAATAAAGTGGTGATCCTAACTGACCTAAGACAGGGAATTTTTACTAAGATTAAATGTCAGGAATTGTGAAAAATGTAATTTAAATGTATTTGGCTAAGGTGTATGTAAACTTCCGACTTCAACTGTATATGTGCACAGACAAAGTGTCTGCATTCACATGTGCTGTGAACTAAAGAGTGTGCAAAGCTATCATCAAGGTAAATGGTGGCTACTTTGAAGAATCTAAATATATTTGGATTTTTTAAACACTTTTTTGGTACATGATTCCACATGTGTTATTTCATAGGTTTGTTGTCTTCACTATTATTCTAGAAGAAAAGAGTCAAAATAAAGAAAACCCTTGAATGAGTAGGTGTATCCAAACTTTTGACTGGTACTGTGTATTATGACGACGGTGGATCTCAAAATCAAACTTTTTGATACATTTTTTATTTCACCTTTATTTAACCAGATAGGCCAGTTGAGAACAAGTTCTCATTTACAACCGCGACCTGGCCAAGATAAAGCATAAAACAACAACACATAAACAAAAGTACAATCAATAACACAAATAGAAAAATCTATATACAGTGTGTGCAAATGGAGTAAGGCGGTAATGCAATAAATAGGCCAATAGTAGCAAAGTAATTACAATTTAGTAAATTAACACTAGAGTGATAGATGTGCAGATGGTGTTGTGCAAGTAGAAATACTGGAGTGATAAAGAACAAAAAAGTAAATGAAAACAATATGGGGACGAGGTAGGTAGTTGGATGGGCTATTTACAGATGGGCTGTGTACAGCTGCAGCGATCGGTAAGCTGCTCAGGTAGTTGATGTTTAAAGTTAGTGAGGGAGATATAAGTCTCCACCTTCAGCGATTTTTGCAATACGTTCCAGTCAATGGCTGCAGAGAATGGGAAGGAAAGGTGGCCAAATTAGGTGTTGGCTTTGGGTATGACCAGTGAGATATACCTTCTGGAGCTCGTACTACGTTTGGGTGTTGCTATGGTGACCAGTGAGCTGAGATAAGGCGAAGCCATACCTAGCAAACACTTATAGATTACCTGGAGCCAGTGGGTTTGGCGAAGAATATTTAGCGAGGGCCAGCCGACGACAACATACAGGTCGCAGTGGTGGGTAGTACAGTGCCTTGCGAAAGTATTCGGCCCCCTTGAACTTTGCGACCTTTTGCCACATTTCAGGCTTCAAACATAAAGATATAAAACTGTATTTTTTTGTGAAGAATCAACAACAAGTGGGACACAATCATGAAGTGGAATGACATTTATTGGATATTTCAAACTTTTTTAACAAATCAAAATTATTCAGCCCCTTTACTTTCAGTGCAGCAAACTCTCTCCAGAAGTTCAGTGAGGATCTCTGAATGATCCAATGTTGACCTAAATGACTAATGATGATAAATACAATCCACCTGTGTGTAATCAAGTCTCCGTATAAATGCACCTGCACTGTGATAGTCTCAGAGGTCCGTTAAAAGCGCAGAGAGCATCATGAAGAACAAGGAACACACCAGGCAGGTCCGAGATACTGTTGTGAAGAAGTTTAAAGCTGGATTTGGATACAAAAAGAAATCCCAAGCTTTAAACATCCCAAGGAGCACTGTGCAAGCAATAATATTGAAATGGAAGGAGTATCAGACCACTGCAAATCTACCAAGACCTGGCCGTCCCTCTAAACTTTCAGCTCATACAAGGAGAAGACTGATCAGAGATGCAGCCAAGAGGCCCATGATCACTCTGGATGAACTGCAGAGATCTACAGCTGAGGTGGGAGACTCTGTCTATAGGACAACAATCAGTCGTATATTGCACAAATCTGGCCTTTATGGAAGAGTGGCAAGAAAAAAGCCATTTCTTAAAGATATCCATAAAAAGTGTCGTTTAAAGTTTGCCACAAGCCACCTGGGAGACACACCAAACATGTGGAAGAAGGTGCTCTGGTCAGATGAAACCAAAATTTAACTTTTTGGCAACAATGCAAAACGTTATGTTTGGCGTAAAAGCGACACAGCTCATCACCCTGAACACACCATCCCCACTGTCAAACATGGTGGTGGCAGCATCATGGTTTGGGCCTGCTTTTCTTCAGCAGGGACAGGGAAGATGGTTAAAATTGATGGGAAGATGGATGGAGCCAAATACAGGACCATTCTGGAAGAAAACCTGATGGAGTCTGCAAAAGACCTGAGACTGGGACGGAGATTTGTCTTCCAACAAGACAATGATCCAAAACATAAAGCAAAATCTACAATGGAATGGTTCAAAAATAAACATATCCAGGTGTTAGAACGGCCAAGTCAAAGTCCAGACCTGAATCCAATCGAGAATCTGTGGAAAGAACTGAAAACTGCTGTTCACAAATGCTCTCCATCCAACCTCACTGAGCTCGAGCTGTTTTGCAAGGAGGAATGGGAAAAAATTTCAGTCTCTCGATGTGCAAAACTGATAGAGACATACCCCAAGCGACTTACAGCTGTAATCGCAGCAAAAGGTGGAGCTACAAAGTATTAACTTAAGGGGGCTGAATAATTTTGCACGCCCAATTTTTCAGTTTTTGATTTGTTAAAAAAGTTTGAAATATCCAATAAATGTCGTTCCACTTCATGATTGTGTCCCACTTGTTGTTGATTCTTCACAAACAAATACAGTTTTATATCTTTATGTTTGAAGCCTGAAATGTGGCAAAAGGTCGCAAAGTTCAAGGGGGCCGAATAATTTCGCAAGGCACTGTATATGGGGCTTTAGTGACAAAACAGATGGCACTGTGATAGACTGCATCCAATTAGCTGAGTAGAGTGTTGGAGGCTATTTTGTAAATGACATCGCCGAAGATGAGGATTGATAGGATAGTCAGTTTTCTGAGGGTATGTTTGACAGCGGGAGTGAAGGAGGCTTTGGAGCGAAATAGAAAGCCGATTCTAGATGTCATTTTGGATTGGAGAAGCTTAATGTGAGTCTGGAAGGAGAGTTTACAGTTTAACCAGACACTTAGGTATTTGTAGTTGTCCACATATTCTAAGTCAGAACCGTCCAGAGTAGTGATGCTAGTCGGGCAGGAGGGTGCGGGCAGCGATCGGTTGAAGAGCATGCACTTAGTTTTACTAGCATTTGAAAGCAGTTGTATGGCATTGAAGCTCGTTTGGAGGTTTGTTAACACAGTGTCGAAAGAAGGGCCAGATGTATACAGAATGGTGTTGTCTGCGTAGAAGTGAATCAAAGAATCACCCGCAACAAGAGCGACATCGTTGATATATACAGAGAAAAGATTCGGCCCGAGAATTGAACACTGTGGTACTCCCATAGTGACTGCCAGAGGTCCGGACCACAGGCCCTCCGATTTGACACACTGAACTCTGTCAGAGAAGTAGTTGGTGAACAGGCGAGGCAGTAATTTGAGAAACCAAGGCTGTTGAGTCTGCTGATAAGAATACGGTGATTGACAGAGTCGAAAACATTAGCCAGGTCATTAAAGACGGCTGCACAGTACTGTCTTTTATCGATGGAGGTTATGATATCGTTTAATGCCTTGAGCGTGGTTGAGGTGCACCCGTGACCAGCTTGGAAACCAGATTGCACAGCAGAGACGATACGGTGGGATTCGAAAATGGTCAGTGATCTGTTTATTAACATGGCTTTTGAAGACTTTCGAAAGGCAGGGCAGGATGGATATAGGTCTTCTGGAATCTCGGACGATATGAAAGAGAGGTTGAACAGACTAGTAATATGGGTTGCAACAATGGTGGTGGCTAATTTTAGAAAGAGAGGGTCCAGATTGTCTAGCCCAGCTGGTTTGTATGGGTCCAGGTTTTACAGCTCTTTCAGAACACCAGCTATCTGGATTTGGGTGAAGGAGAATCTGGAGAGGCTTGGGCAAGTAGTTGTAGGGGGTGTGGAGCTGTTGGCCGGGGTAGGGGTAGCCAGGAGAAAAGCATGGCCAGCCGTAGAGAAATGCTTTTTGAAATTCTCGATTATCGTGGATTTATTGGTGGTGACAGTGTTTCCTAGCCTCAGTGCATTGGGCAGCTGGGAAGATGTGCTCTTATTTTCCATGGACTTCAGTGTCCCAAAGCCTTTTGGGAGTTAGAGCTGCAGGATGCAAATTTCTGTTTGAAAAAGCTAGTCTTTGCTTTCCTAACCGACTGTGTGTATTGGTTCCAAACTTCCCTGAAAAGTTGCATATCGCGGGGACTATTTGATGCTAGTGCTGTACTCCACAGGATGTTTTGTACTGGTCGAGGGCAGTCAGGTCTGGAGTGAACTTGAATCTGCATTAAGTAGCAATGATATCCTTCACCACCGTCGTCTTACGACAGATATCTTGAACCAGTCATGATTATTCAATAATGATTATTCAATAATGGTCTTGCTTTGGTCTAAGATACAGAGGACAGAACAGGCCAATACACCAACCTGAAAGACATCAATTACAAACACAAAATAAAAACATGAGTATTTAATATCAATTGCATCTAACTAACCTGATCATAGTCGCAGTTTTATCCCGCACATTGAATATAGTTGCGGAGAGTCCCTGTAATCCTAGATTCAGATCATTCAGGCAAAGATAAAAACATCACCCAGACAGGCCAGTCGTGTGAGAAACTCGTCATCATGCAAGCAGTCAGACAAGTGAAAAGACGGTCAGTAAAGAAAACTTTAAGCTCGTCTCTCAATTTAAAAAACGTGTCAATACTTTGCCCCTTGATAAGAAGCGCACTTCTGTATGTTGTAAAAGCATTACATGGTCGCTGCCCATATCATTGCATAGTGCAGAAAAGACACGAGAGTTCAGGGACCTTGCTTTAACAAAGTTAACCATTTTCACTGTAGTGTCCAAAACGTCTTTCAAGTTGTCAGGCATTCCCTTGGCAGCAAGTGCCTCTCGGTGGATGCTGTAGTGTACCCAAGTGACGTTGGGAGCTACTTCTTGCACTCGAGTTACCACTCCACTATGTCTCCCTGTCATGGCTTTTGCGCCATCACTACATATACCAACACATCCTGACTACCAAAGTTCATTTGATGTCACAAAGCGATCCAGTACTTTAAAATTATCCTCTCCCGTTGTTCTGGTTTCCGGTGGTCTGCAGAAGAGGATATCTTCCTTAATTGACCCCCCATAAACGTAACGGACATATACCAGGAGCTGTGCCAGGCCCTCCACATCTATTGAATCATCCAGCTGTAACGCATAGAATTCACTGGCTTGTATGCGAAACAGTAATTGTTTCAAAACATGTCCTGCCATGTCACTGATACGTCGTGAAACAGTGTTGTTTGATGGTGTTGTCTGTATACCTCTTCGATGGTCCAACGTCCCTGTCTGCTGTTCGGTGCTTTCCCAGGTAAGGGGACAGTGGCTGCGTCAGATTCACAACTGTCAGTGTCCATGCTAGCTTGGCTAACAACAAATGTAGAATTACTGATGCTTGCATTGGATGTGCTCGTGGAAGCAGAACAACTTGTGTCGTCGACAGGTGCAGGTGTAGTACTGCCGGTAGTAGCAGTACTACCAGTAGAGCTGGTATGTGTCTCTATGGACGCGGGCCTTACTTTTGAAAAACTATTCATCAATTTTCGAGCAAAGTGATGATGCTGTTTTTATATGGCTGCTATGAAAGTGAACAGTGTTTGCATGTGATCAGGGGTGTATTCATTTAGCCAATTCTGTTGAAAAACATTTCTTAAACGGAAGCAAACGGAATTAAACAGGGATAAAAATATCTGAATTTGTCCAAAGGAAACTCTCATTTGCAACGGTTGGACTAGTGACTAATGAAGAGTGTGCAAGTCTGCCACCTTGATTACTCAAAACTCTCTCGACCTGTGCACCTACGTTGTAAACTTTAATTCATAGACTAGTTGTAGCAACATCATGATGGGTACAGGGAAAATTAGAGTATCATGTAGTAGCCTAAACCTATCAATGTTACATTAAGCTGGGTGAATGGAATATGAATGACAGTCAAAATGTTCATCAAATAATTGTTTTATATATTTATTTTATACTTCAAGGGGTCTTAAAATCAAATAGCTAAATCATTCTAGGTATGACCTTCTTAAAACAATTCCATATAGCTTAGTAGAACCCCCTCCCTGGTTTAGACATTTTGAGGATGCTAAAATTATATTTTGGACGAAAGTGTGTATGCCTACAGGAGACTTGTGAAGTAGCCTAATCAGATGAAAACATTGTTACTAGTTGTGTTTATGCCACATGTAGAATGGAATACATTTTAAAAGTGAAATTATACATATATTGTCTTTATTGAGGCGTTAGGCTCTATAGAGATGAGGCAGAGCTCACATTAAGCTTTCCTGAATAACTGGGCCTGCCAGGAGCATTTGTGGTCACATTATTATAGGACGACTTGGGAGAATGATGATCCGCAACAGACAGCGCATCTCAGTAAAAGAATAAAAAAGAGGTGAAAATATAGGCAGACTGGCCTGCTACTGTGCCTTTATGGACCTTGTAAACTGTAGAACCCACAACTGATCCAAATTACAGAGCTTTTGCACCGTTATTCAAATGACATTTTCACTGCAGCCTGGAGTAGAATGTTCTACTCACTTGAAAACAATAACGCAATTATTCATTGCATTGCACCTGGGCTCTCTGCTGCTTATCAGCTATTCCTATCTGTTTTTGAGGATCCAAAGAAAAAACATATGCAGCTTCGAATGAATTTATGTTTGGTATGATTGCTAGTTAGCCTATTGAGGAGTTATCCACCTACCACTATTGTCACTATGGTGGATAGGTGGCGGGATAGACAGTTAGACTGGAAGACTATATTGACCTGTGGTATAGTAAAAGTTTGTACAAGGAAAATGTGTAGTGCATAATGGAAGTACCAAAACACTTTGTTATATGGAAGTCACTTAATGTAACCTCTCTCCATTAAATAACAGGGGAGGTTGGCATTTTAAATCATTCCCCCAAGTCATGCTAACCTCTTACCATTACAATAACAGGGGAGGTTGGCATTTTAAATCATTCCCCCAAGTCATGCTAACCTCTTACCATTACAATAACAGGGGAAGTTAGCATTTTAAATAATTCCCCCAAGTCATGCTAACCTCTTACCATTACAATAACAGGGGAAGTTAGCATTTTAAATAATTCCCCCAAGTCATGCTAACCTCTTACCATTACAATAACAGGGGAAGTTAGCATTTTAAATAATTCCCCCAAGTCATGCTAACCTCTTACCATTACAATAACAGGGGAAGTCAGCATTTTATATAATTCCCCCAAGTCATGCTAACCTCTTACCATTACAATAACAGGGGAAGTTAGCATTTTAAATAATTCCAACCAAGACATGCTAACCTCTCACCATTACAATAACAGGGGAGGTTAGCATTTTTGAGGGGTATGATATTTATGCACCTGTAACTATGTTGATATTTATGCTCATGTGGCAGAGAGAAGATTTAGCAATTGTACTCATTTTGTCATGGGGTGGAAGCAAATGTTTGCAGTTTTTAATATGATAACCGGTGATCAATTGGCCTATGCCGGTCGCTAATTCAACCATGCTTACTTCAAGTTTAGAAAGCTGTCCACTAGACTAATTTACCAATCTAAAAACATTTAGCTGACAGGGGCTAATTGAGTGACTGTTGATGCACAACCAAATTTCGAAACAGCACCTTGTGTATTCTACTATTCTAACCCTCAACAGTAAGTTGAGACCCCGACTGAGTTCCAAAAAATGTAAATAATTGTATTTATTATTGTTCTGAGCACCCATCCCTGATTTAGAGGTTATAACCTTGCCCCAGTCCTTTTATATACTGATCTGATAGCTATTTCCAAGGGTCATCTCTTCATCTGTGTCCTGTCATTGCAGTTGAGGAAATCTTTTTTTGGATTGTGATGGCGTACTCTCCCAAATCTACATCTATATTCATGTTTATTGCCGAGTTCAAGACAACTCTGAAACGCAGAAATTTACGACTTTGAAATGTTTTGAAAAATGAGGTCTGAGTTTCCCATTTGAAAGAATCAGAATCAACCAATAGGAAGCTCTACGCACAATAAAGCTTGCCAGTTTATAGTCCCCCCCCAAAATTCTGCCATTCCTATGGGGGAAATGAATGGGGAAAGAATGGGGCTTGGGGATAAACGCTGAAAATAAGGTCTGAGGTCAACCCAGGATTAGGAGATCTTATACTTCTTGTTCTATGAGATAATATCAGTCAGCAAACATGTTTATTATGAAGCCTTTTTGTTCTTATTTTGATTAAATAAATACTTCAAAATTCATGTCTGTGTTCACCACAACTTATTTTCAGTGTTTATCCCCAAAAAACATGAATTTCCCCATAGGCTTTGGCCAATGAGTAGTGGCGGAGCAAGCCTCTGTTAGTGCCTACAGAATGACGCCATTACTATTGCTCTCTCTATAATGACTCTGTTTCTCCTTGCACCTCATCACAATATAGTGGACTAACATCTTTGGCAGAAACACATGCAGGTAAATGGCCAGTCATGTCCATTCTACTGTGTGCATGTGTACATTAGTTTTACTCCAACTAACCACAGTACATACAGCACTACTTTTGGGAGTGTTATGTTAGTGACTTTCAGTAAAAAAAGACGGATACAGACCTGCATTCTGGCTGCCTCCATGTGTCAAGAAGAGAAGCACCATGGAAGCACCAGTGTACCATACCGTACTTCACTGTAGTTTCCTGTGGGAAGGCTTCCCTCTGTTGGATACAAGTGGTAGGCTACAACTAACCCCCTCTCAGGAAGGGATGACATCACTATCAGCACCACCAGCCATAGTGGTTGGGTGCATTTGAGCGAATCATTGTCACCAGCTTTTAAAGTGTCCCTCGTTATGAGGATAACAATTGTCCCACAAGACCCTACTGTACATGTCGACTCCATGAACATGACAAAAATCACGTGATCAAAGGTCATGAAGTTTTGACTGCAGTCTACTGCAAGTTTCTGCAGTTGCTCACAGGAACCATCGCCTGCAGCCATCATCCTGCAGCCATCATCCTCCAGCCATCATCTGCACTGTGGGAGGCTCTATAGTCAACCAATGCTTTTGTTTGACCCATGCGAACATGACCAAAAACGTGACTGAAACAAGGAACCAACTTTGCTGCAACACATGTATACAGTGGATAGTTACAAATGAATGTCACTAATTCATTGTACACTGAACAAAACATATAAGCACAACATGTAAAATGTTGATCCCATGTTTCATGAGCTGAAATAAAAGATCCCAGAAATGTTTCAAACGCACAAAAAGATTTTCTCTCAAATGTTCTTCACAAATTTGTTTACATCCCTGTTAGTAAGCATTTCTCCTTTGCCAAGATAATTCATCCACCTGACAGGTGTGGCATATCAAGAAGCGGATTAAACAGCATGATCATTACACAGGTGCACCTTGTGCTGGGGACAATAAAAGGCCACTCTATAATGTACAGTTTTGTCACACAACACAATGCCACATATGTCTCAAGTTTTGAGGGAACGTCCAGTTGGCATGCTGACTGAAAGAATGTCCACCAGAGCGGTTGCCAGAGAATTGAATGTTAATTTCTCTACCTTAACCCACCTCCAATGTTGTTTTAGATTTGTCAGTATGTCCAACCAGACTAAAAATTGCAGACCATGTGTAATCACACCAGCCCAGGACCTCCACATCCTGCTTCTTCACCTGCGGGATCGTCTGACACCAGCCACCCAGACAGCTGATGAAACTGAGGAGTATTTCTGTCTGTAATAAAGCCTTTTATTGGGGAAAAATTCATTTGGATTGGCTAGGCCTGGCTCCCAAGTGTGTGGGCCTATGCCCTCTCAGGCTCACCCATGGCTGCACCCCTGCCCAGTCATGTGAAATACATAGATTAGGGAATAATGAATTCATTTCAATTGGCTGATTTCCTTATATGAACTGGCACTCAGTAAAATCTTGAAGTTGTTGCATATTGCATTTCTATTTTTGTTCAGCATAGATGGTACAATGATTCCCAACACTATTCAGTTCTTGTTTTCTCACATAAACTGAAATTGAGGTAACAGTGTAGACTTTTTGCAACCAGAAAATGAGAGCGATTTCCACTAGATAACACAACCACAGAACAGCCGCTCCGGCATCACAGCCAATCACAACATTGGCAGGTAAGTAATACTGTGAAACACTATCATTCCACTATAACTGCAGATATATTATGGATATTTTCTGAAATTACAATGCAAAAATTCCTAAATAAATTGTATGTGAGGCAGCTTTTTAAGGGCCAAAGGAGTTTGGTCTGCTTTGTGCTTTCATTTTTGCAATACTGGTATCGTCACAGTCCTAAACAACATGTGTATTGACAATGTATATGACCATAACAACATGTGTATTGACAATGTATATGACCATAAAAACATGTGTATTGACAATGTATATGACCATAACAACATGTGTATTGACAATGTATATGACCATAACAACATGTGTATTGACAAATGTATATGACCATAACAACATGTGTATTGACAATGTATATGACCATAACAACATGTGTATTGACAATGTATATGGCCATAACAACATGTGTAAAGGAGTCTACATTAATGAACGTTGAGCCACCTGCCAACATAAGCCTCAAACATTTCAGATCACGCATTGTGATGACACTGGTGTCACTTAAGGCATCAGCCAGTCATAGGCCATGAATCTGTCCGTCCATCTCTCAGTCACACTATGAAGCAGTTGACATCATAGTAGAAAAGATGATGTAGCTACCAGACCCACAAGCCATTAGTTATTTTACATTTAAAACCATTATCTCTTCTCCAACACAGCCAGTATCTACCAGCTCACCATTTCCAGTCCCCCCAGTTTGTATCCCTTAGTCCCCCAGGTTCAGCCCCCCTGGTCAGACCAGTCTAAAGGCCCCCAGGAAAGAAGAATCTCCATCCAGAGAAATTATGGCTGTAGAGCGAGGTATCAGCAGCTCCACAGACAGACAGACAGACAGACAGACAGACAGACAGACAGACAGACAGACAGACAGACAGACAGACACAGAGAGAGACAGAATGACAGAGAGAGACCGAGAGAGTCAGACAGACAGAGACAGTGAGACAGACAGAGAGAGAGACGTACAGACAGACAGACAGAGAAAGAGAGACGGACAGAGAAGGAAAGAGACGGACAGAGAGAGAGAGAGAGAGAGAGAGAGAGAGAGAGAGAGAGGGAGAGAGAGTAGTTAGAGCCATGATGTATCCAGAACATGTGCAGGAGAAGAAGATGAATGTTGTTGGGCTTGTGAGATATTGTAGTACACCTGAAGAGAGCTGTTGTGTCTATGTAATAGCTTACAGCTACTGTACCTTCACCCCATGTGATCTAGCACTAACCTATATGATACACCAAGTTCTCTCATGTAGATGACCAGTGCTCACCTGGCTGTAGACAAAATAGTATCCCTCCTCTCTGACAAGAATGCTGTCACTCTCTGCCTCCAGGGCGGAGAGTGCACCTCCTGAGCACCTCCTGCCAGGGGATCTCTGTTTGAGGCTCCAACGCAAACTCTGCACAACACCAGAAACACAAACCACAAATGAATCAATCAAAACACCACCAACCTCGACAAACAAACCATGCGTGAGTCAATCCAAACACGATGAACTAGCTAGCATAGCCCAAGTCCCAGTCTGTCTGTCCTTAAGTCAACTTAAGTATTTCTGGTCAAAATGTGTGTCTGACTGTAATTCCTGGTTTACAGTACCTTTCTGGAATGTTTCCCTGTTGCTATCTATCAGCATCTGTAGACAAGGTTGAGACACTAGAGAGTAGGACAGAGGGAGAGTTTAGCATTGATTCAAACTACACTACCCAATAATCCCCTCCATGTAGCCTAACTCTCACACATAATCAAACAGATTTTTATTGTGTACTGAGTGTATAATGTACAATTCTAATTAATACGTTTTGTTTAACTGATTGAACAAACTTTTATTTTTGTTGTACTTATATTTGTGGTTATTTCTAGAGAGAGCAAAAACAAAAAAACGATGCAGCTTGCCAGAAATAAGTGTACTTGTTTGAAGTGTTAAAGAAACAGCCCCACAATATAATCTAAAAACAGAACAGAATTGACAACGTGCTATATCACCCTTCAACATGTCAAACAGATACAAATAGTCCCAGAGAATAGTATTGGAAGTCTTGCCTGTGTTCTCAGGTCCTGTGCTCACACTCCTCTCCCTGATGAAGGGCAGCCTAGTCTGGGACTCAGGGTGGTGTGGAGAGGACTGGGTGTCAGGGGGGTGTGGAGAGGACTGGGGGTCAGGGGGGTGTGGAGAGGACTGGGTGTCAGGGGGGTGTGGAGGGGGCTGGGGATCAGGGTGGTGTGGAGAGGACTGGGTGTCAGGGGGGTGTGGAGGGGGCTAGGGGTCAGGGGGGTGTGGAGAGGACTGGGTGTCAGGGGGTGTGGAGAGGACTGGGGGTCAGGGGGGTGTGGAGGGGGCTGGGTGTCAGAGTTGTGTGGAGAGGACTGGGGGTCAGGGGGGTGTGGAGGGGGCTGGGGGTCAGGGTGGTGTGGAGGGGAATGGGGGTCAGGGGGGTGTGGAGGGGGCTGTGGGTCAGGGTGGTGTGGAGGGGGTTGGCAAATGGAACAGAGATAAAGCCGAGAGAGACGATGAGGTGACCGCCGCCAGGGTCAGCAGCAGGACCGGCCAGGAGAGCCTCCGACCCCCAGACTCCTGCCCAGGCACAGGGCCAACAGCCTCAGGACGTGGACCTGCAGACACCATCACAGGAACCAGACAGCCTCCTCCGTGGTCACACTGGCTGCATGATCTGCCTTCCAAAGGGCTCTCCTCTTGGGGTAGTAATGCTGGATCTTCAGTCTTTAGTCAATGTTTTTGGTATTTTCTGGGACATTCTAGGCTGCCTCCCGCTCTCTTAACTGTCCCTTGTTTCTCCAGACACCCTGTCGTCTTTCCTTCTTAGCTTTTTCTGGATTTACTTTCTATGTACGACTACTGTGTTAGTCCTTCCCTTACTTTCTGCTCAGGACTCTGTTAGTACTTCCCTTACTTCCTCTTCTGTTTCTCCCAGGTATTTCTTTCTCTCCTGTCTGAACATGATGGTTGAATGGTGTATTATGCTGGGTAGAGCCTTAGCCTCCCTCCCTCTCCTCTGTTCCGCTGAGCTAACCACACTCAGAACTTCCTGCACTGAGGACGGCCAAGTCAAACCACCCTCTCTTTTTACTCATCTATGCTCTGTCCATCCTCCCCGCTCTAAACGGAAAACTCTGCTTTCTCTTCAACCACTTTAGTCTGAAAGGGCACAGCAGAGGAGACACATCTGATCCTGATTAAAGTCACAGCTGATGCAAATACGACAAGCTATAAAACACGTCAAATCATAATTAGTGTTGTGGAAGAGTAATGGAGTGTAGAAATATGACTCCTATTTTGGTCTGAATAGACAGGATGGCCAACTAGAAAAGGAAGTGCAAAAATCACCCCTTGCCTCTTTACATCAGCATAGCAAAACATCATCACTGTTCCAGAAAATAACAAGTGAAGTAGAGAATGTTTTTCTCTATTTGTAGCCAACATACTTCTGTGAATGTGGAACCAGACTCTTCACAGACTAATGCTAAACATCACAGAAGAGAGATTATAAGAACTTTGGGTTTATTCAGTTATTGCATGTTACTGTACAAAGAACAGAAAATGAGATTGTGTTTTTTTATATTCAGTCTTCTTTTCTAACACATCAACACTAGAGTAGTAAAATGACTGCAGTGGTTGTTTTCCTAAACAGAATGGATGCACAATTTAAGTTCAGTTCATGAGAGTACAGAGCTCTCAACTACAATACCCATAAGCCTCCAGCTCAGAGAACACCCATCATCATCATCATCGCATGTTTAGTCCTTCAACAAATCAGTGTATCAGCATGTTAACATTCTCTCCTGCATATCAACGCCAGCTTTCATTCCATTTCACTGTAAGGTCTACACCAGTTGTATTCGGCGCATGTGACAAATACAATTTGATTTGATTTCTGAGACTTATAAACAATTGAATATCCTTAGAAAGAATATTTTACACAATTTTAATGCAACATTATGTAGAATAGCAATTGCTTTGAGTTCAATATAACATTTATTTCACAATAGGACCTGGTCGGACCAGGTTGTGGCCAGACTCTAGCAGCAACATGTCCCACATGTATCACTCCAACAGCTCTACTGGGAAGTCAGGAATTGAATTGCAAAATTCCAGAAACGATGGATAGAGGGACTATTCTTTGCAAATTTTGACGGCGAGGAAATAGAACACATTTTCAGTGCGGCCCTCCGGACCTGGTTGAAGACCAACACACGCCTCACAAGTCCTCAACTGGCAGCTTCATTAAATAGTACCAGCAAAACACCCGTCTCAACATCATCAGTGAAAAGGCGACTCCGGGATACTGGAATTCTAGGCAGAGTTGCAAAGAAAAAGCCATATCTCAGACTGGCCAATAAAAATAAAAGATTAAGATGGGCAGAAGAACACAGACACTGGACAGAGGAACTCTGCCTAGATGGCCAGCATCCCGGAGTCGCCTCTTCACTGTTGAAGTTGAGACTGGTGTTTGCGGGTACTATTTAATGAAGCTGCCAGTTGAGGACTTGTGAGGCGTGTTTCTCAAACTACACTCTAATGTACGTGTCCTCTTGCTCAGTTGTGCACCGGGGCCTCCCACTCCTATTTATATTCTGGTAAGAGCCAGTTTGCGCTGTTCTTTGAAGGGAGTAGGACACAGCTTTGTACGAGATCTTCAGTTTCTTTGCAATTTCTCGCATGGAATAGCCTTCTTTTCTCAGAACAAGAATAGACTGACGAGTTTCAGAAGAAAGTTATTTGTATCTGGACATTTTGAGCATGTAATCAAACCCACAAATGCTGATGCTCCAGATACTCAACTAGTCTAAAGAAGGCCAGTTTTATTGCTTCTTTAATCAGTACAACAGTTTTCAGCTGTGCTAACATAATTGCAAAAGGGTTTTCTAATGATCAATTAGCTTTATAAAATTATACATTTGGAATAACTAACACAACATGCCTTTGGAATGACGGTTGCTGATAATGAGACTCTGTACGCCTATGTAGATATTCCATAAAAATTCTGCTGTTTCCAGATGCAATAGTCTTTTACAATGTTAACAATGTCGACACTGTATTTCTGATCAATTTGATGTTATTCTAATAGACAAAAAATGTGCTTTTCTTTCAAAAACAAGGACATTTCTAAGTGACCCCAAACTTCTGAACGGTAGTGTATATAGTGAATAATCAGCTCAATGTGATAAAAGCAGTTTAGTCTGAAGTTAGATTCTAGGGCCAACTGCTGATTCGGAGTGTCTCTGTTTGTTGTGTCAGAATGGCTTTGATACAGTACAACTGCACTGTAGTACGCTGCAGAGAGACCGAGACGGAACAGAGAATTTACAGACATTTTCCATGGGAAGTTAAGCCCTGGAATTTGGAGAACTTTGCTTAAATTCATTAAAAAAAGTTAGCTATTAACAGTGAAACTTTTTTTGTGGGATACACATAAGGCAATTCTAGGTCTTGTGGCATCTTTACAGGAAAATGGCACGGGCACTATCTGATGTGTGGAGACATTTCACTGCAACTAATGTAGAAGGAAAAGCTGTGTACATTTGCAAATACTGTGCCAAATAATATGTGAAGAATGCAACAAAGATGCAGAATCATCTGGCAAAGTGCATAAAGTTCTCTTCGCGCTCACAACAAGCAACATCTGACAAAAGTCCCTCTCTCTCTATTTGAGGTGAAAATGATGAATCAGACACCTTATCAATAGCAACAGCTCATGGTCCTCCTGGAATCAGAAGTTTCTTTGACCCAATGGAGGAACGTAGTCAGAGAAATGCTAATGAATGTCTTGCTCGAGCTGTGCATGCAACTGGTTCACCTCTGATGCTCACAGGCAATGTGTACTGGAAGAGATTTCTGAATGTTCTTCACCCAGCATACACCCTTCCAACCAGACATGCTTTCAAGTGAAGGTCAAGCAAATCATAGAGAAAGCAGACTGTATTGCAATCATCTCTGATGGGTGGTCGAATGTTTGTGGGCAGGGAATAATTAACTACTTCATCTCCACCCCTCAACCAGTATTCTACAAGAGCACAGACACAATGGACAACAGACACACCGGTCTCTACATTGTAGATGAGCTGAAGACAGTCATCAATGACCTTGGACCCCAGAAGGTATTTGCACTGGTGACAGACAATGCTGCGAACATGAAGGCTGCTTGGTCTAAAGTAGAGGAGTTGTACCCTCACATCACACCCATTGGCTGTGCTGCTCATGCATTGAATCTGCTCCTCAAGGACATTGTGGCACTGTAAACAATGGATACACTACATTAAAACCAAGGAAATGGTTAAGTATGTGAAGGGTCATCAAGTTATAGCAGCAATCTACCTCACCAAGCAAAGTGAGGAAGAATAAGAGCACCACATTGAAGCTGCCCAGCAACACCAGTTGGGGTGGTGTTGTCATCATGTTAGACAGTCTTTGAGATGGAGATACAATATGGCAGTAGTGCCAACATATCTCATCAGCCACCTGGTGGAAGGGACTTTGTGGATCTGAGGTTCTTTCCCATTGCCTCCATCATCCTCCAAATCCCACCCGCCTCAGAGTGCAACTGGTCCTTGTTTGGGAACACAACCAAAGCACGCAACAGGCTGACCAATACAAGGGTTGAAAAATTGGTGGCCATTCGGGCAAATTTGAAGCTTTTTGAGCCTGACAACGAGCCATCCTCAACAAGGTTGGAAAGTGACAGTGAAGATGAGGCCTCAGAGTCTGATGTTCAAGAGGTGGACATTGAGGTCCAGGGAGAAGACATGGAAGCCTGAGAGGAAGACAACCAAAGCTTTAGTTTCTAGACTATCATTTTACAGATGTTGAATTTTTTTTTCTGAGATGTGATGGATCTTTGGGGATCATTCAATATTCCCTTTCTTTTGTTGTTCAGTGAAATCATCCCATGTGAAGAGTCAACTCTTCATTGAAATTAAATTTGTAACAATTTAAATGATTTCTATTGGAAGGATGTAATCATTTGCAATTATGTCTACTTATGTTTATGTTTGTCTCCTTATGATATGGTAAATACATCCAATGCAAAAAACATTTACATTTAAAAATGGTATTAATATTAATTTGCATATATTTCCATTAATTCCCAAAACACGTTTCCACCTCTGAATATTACCCAAAATGTGCCACCCCAATTAGCGCACAATGTAGCAATAGATTTTGTAACTAAAAAACAAAATTGAGCAGGTTGGACAGGTATTCCCTCCCTGTTATAATCTGTTAATGATCACGACCCAGCAGGGTTAGAGTTTATGTTTGTCCACCTCAGCTCCAGTCCCTGGAAGACATGCAGGAAAGGTTCATTAGCTCATTAAAAGCCCTCCAAGCAGGTATAGCCATTTCTCCACAAAGAGCCATGGGGTGAAATGAGACACTAGCCTAATTGACGGAACAATCATTATGTTGAGAAGAATAGAATAACACAAATAATAATACAACTTAGTAACACAAGTCTCATGGTACAAACACAGAGATGAAAATGTAACCCTCACATACATAACACACACTCTATCCCACGAAGTGTCCTTCACTTTCACAAGACACTAACAGAGCTAGGTTTTTCCCAGGCCATGGTATTTGGGTGAGGGTCTTCTGGTTTTTAATAGTGTGCAGAATTCAGAACAATGCAGATTAAAATGTATTGTACAGACAGACAAGCCTTACATGTCCAAATTCAGAATATATGTCTGTTCTTTATAGTACAGTTCTATCAGCAACAATCTAATGGTTTACATCCATCTGAAAGCCCTGGTGTTGGCAACCAAGATAATGGGTCAACTATGCAAAGAGTTGACAACAGCTCCAGCCACATAGGCATTTACATTTATTGTCAGAGAATATACAGTGTAGAATGGGATTTATGCAACATTGGAATATCATCTGGCCATTTACAACAACAAAATAGTTTGGGAGTGAAACATTCAGTGAAACATTCAGGTTGTGCATGCTCCTTTTCAGAGTGCCACATACATAATGCCTTATGGGCTGTATCATATTGTCTCTCTCTCGGCTGATATGAACAGGATTTTCTGTCAAAAGTAGAATATGAATCTATAAGGACACTATGATGCCTATAAGATCCTCACGCATGTAACTTTAAACAGCGTGACATGAAATAACAAATTACACAATTAAAATAAACAAACTTTTTAATTGAATTACTGAAACACTATCATATTAGTCAAAAATGTCTTATTGATTTACTGAAACACTATCATATTAGTCAAAAATGTCTTATTGATTTACTGAAACACTATCATATTAGTCAAAAATGTCTTATTGATTTACTGAAATGCGATTATGTTAGCTACACATTGTCATTGAGTTCTGGCAGTTCAGGTGCAGCTTTGCCTCCTGTAGTTTATTTTCTTTTTAAAGTGTTTTTAAAAGTGTGGTTGTGTTTGACAGGATGATCAAAGTTGTGTATAGTTTGTAAATGATTAAAAAAAGGCCATAACCAGTACATGTCCACCCATTGCAGTCATATTTCACACACAAATAGACTTATGAAGATATTTCCAAGTTAATCACCCCTCCATCAACCCCAAACACCCCCCACACCTAAAGTACTCCCCAATTGTTTGATATGGTACAGTTACTATGGAAAAAGACCATGATGAAACCAAAACAAAAGTATAGAAATGAACATTCTCTCCAACCTGACCCTAGTAGCTCAGCCTAGTTACTGCTACCCTACCATAGACACTTCAAGTAGATCAGAAACAACTAGACAGGTATAAGCAATATGGCAGTGGTTGGCTTCACATTTCCTTAGCCATATTGCTGCTTATTACACCTATTCAATGGTTTTGGATCTACACACGTACGTAGGGAGTATGGACTGTAGGGTTTTCTCTAGACTCTTCTTCTCTCTAGACTAGATGATTGTAGGGTTCTCTCTCTAGACTAGATGATTGTGACACTGGCTGTGGACTGGACACTCTCCTCGCGGGTGTGGCTATTCATCAGGTCCTTGACAAACTGTTCCAGTGCGGCGAAGTAGCCCTGGCACTGCCATGTGTCGTTGTGCGTGCCCTCAGAGAAGATGGCCAGACGTTTAGTCCGTGCCGGCGACAGCTCGTAAAGTTGCTTCATCATGACGGGCGGGATGAGCTGGTCTGACAGGCCCGACACGAACAGCGAGGGCATCCGGCACAGCGCCACCTGTCTGTAGGACAGGAACTGGTTCCGGTAGAACCACAGGGGCAGCAACCTCATGGGCAGGAAGGAGAAGAGTGTGGCGGCCATGTGGGGGATGCTGAGGAAGGTGTTCTCCACCACGATGGCCGCCACGCGGTGAGGGTTGGCCGAGGCCAGGCGAACCGCCACTGCGCCCCCCAGAGAGCGGCCAAACACCATCACCTTGGTCTTGTCCAGGTCAGACCGGGTCATCACGTAGTCCAGCGTGGCCTGGGAGTCCAGGTACAGGCCGTCCTCACTGGGCTCGCCCTCGCTCTTCCCATACCCCCGGTAGTCCACCAGCACCACGTTGGCCTTCAGGTTCACCAGCATCAGCAGAGCGTTGGGCACCCGGTGCCCGATGTTGCCTGCGTTGCCGTGGAAATAAAGGATTGTGGGCGGGGCCGTGGAGGCAGGGTTAGATGCGTTGACAGGGGTGACCCCGGGGTTATCAAGGCTGTCTCCGCCGGTGTAACGGAGCAGGATAAGGTTGAGGCGCACGCCATCCTTGGTGCGGATGTAGACGTTCTCATGGGGGATGCCTGTTGGCATGGCCACATAGAGCCGGGAGGAGGAGGGCTGGTCGGGGAAGTAGAGCAGCACGTCCTGGAACTTGTAGAGGATGGCAGCCACCGAGGCCAGGATGAGAGCCAGGAGAAAGAAGCCTCCGTAGAGGTGGAAGGTGAGGATGAGGGCCAGGAGGGAGATGCGACAGGCACCCCAGGACCAGTAGGCCAAGGCCAGGGCACAGCGCTCCACTGAGCCCCACAGCCTCCACGGCTTCTCCATGGCACAGAGACACACAGGATCACACCACCATTACACACACTCTTTGCAGAGAGAGAGAGAGGGGAGAAGGAGAGCGAGAAAGAGAGAGAAGATTGGGGGAGAAGAGGAGAGATAATCATGACTCATGCACTAGAGACAAGACCACTCAAGAGATTGTTCATCTCCTCTCACAATTTACAGCTCAGCAAGCCTTCCACAGATGGTAATAACAATACTCTAAAATAAACCATTTACACTTTAGAGATGAAAATGATGAGATGAGATGAAAACAGAAACCAGTGGATCAACACGAACATTCGCGCACACACAGACACACACACTATCAATAGGCCAATGTGCTGCTTGGCCTCAATGTTAAAGCAAGCGTGTCTCTGATATAGCTACAGTCTCAGTGGCGGTTAACTGGAGACATTAGGTCGACTGTTTTCACCCTAGGGCCATTGGACTATACAAGAGCCGGTAGTTATTTCCCACATTATTCCACTGTTGCGCTTAATCTGCCCAACCATCTAACAGATTAGAACCAAACACCCCTCAATTACACAATACCTGGTTGGGTTGCCACTGTGAATTGGTTGGCAAATACGAGACAGGTATTTGACTATACAACATGTGGGATGGTTGGCTCTAACGCACATGACAACAACTCATTGGAATAGAACGGTCATTTATTTCCAGACAATTCCATCCATGTCACATCAGAGATTGTGTTTTAGACCTGAAAACAGCGGAGGCGTGGCAACCTGCCAAATGGGTCAAATTAGGAATGCAACTGTCAATAAAAACATTGATTGACATAAATAACTGCTAACGTTATCTAACTTGCGTGCTGTCACGTCTTGTCAATAACAAATAACGTTACTATTTGAACAGTTAGCTATTTGCTAACTGTATAACTGGAAAAGGGGTTACACGACCAGGCAGTGCTTGCAGAAACATTATCTAGACTAGCTATGTAAAAGTCGACAAGACGTTGCTTGCAAATGTAGTTACGTGTCCCGAAATGCTAAAGTTTACAGCTCCTCTCTGTGTGAACATCGATTAGTAATTCACAGTAGAAAATGCCAGTTAACCACATTAGCCACCTAGCTAACGTTAGCATCATCTTGGCACATATACTGTATCTATTTAACTAGCTAACGTTACATACTTACCTCTCTCCCATAATTTAGCGATTTAACTGCATGCAGCGAGATAAAACAATTGCAGTCAACGGAGTCGCTGTCATTTGGTCCAGAAGCTCACACAAAATGTATTTTCAGATATGAGCAGCTTGACAGAATAAACCCAGCGGAAAAGCTAACGTAGTTAGCTATCGACTTCCTGTGAGTATTTTTTTTTGTTTTCATTAGTTATCACAGCCACAAAGTATACGGTCAAAAACTTAATGAAAACAAAAATGTGCTTTAAGGTTACGGTTAGACATAAGGTTAGCAGTGTAGCTAAGGTAAGGGTTGAGGTTAGGGTTAGGTCTGAAATCATAAACGGGGTATAAAACGTTGTAGCTGTGGTGACTAGTGACACCATTTTTTTCCCTTCCGTGTCACTTTTAGAAATTCCGTGTAGAACGTGGCAAAAAAAGAAAGACGTTCCACATTAATTTCCATCTTCCAAAAAAACGATGTTCAACCAGTCTCCACTAGATGGTGATCTGCGAATATGGCTTTTTATGGCCAATGCCCACTGTGGGATGCAAAACTGGAGTATCCCACACTAATCCATGGTACATTGTAAGAGGTATAATGATAATAACTAATTAGGTGCTGTATATATTTAAACCCCTAAATTATGTTAGCGCTAAACTCAGTCCGTCAGTGATTGTCTTTCGTAAAACTTTGTAGCAATTTTGTTCTATCATCTGCAAGGTTGATAAACAATTCAATTAGTGACTGATAGAGTTAAAGCAAAATCATGGGAGAGGAAATACAATGAGTGTTCAAGCAGACATGCCCTCAGGGATTGACATAAATAAACAGTTGTTTTTGTTTGTTCAGGATTTTATTTGGTGCCACAGACAGCAGGAGCCAACAGAAACAGTAATCCCCCTGTGGACGTTGAGAATATCTTAAACAGAGTGTGTTTGCACTAAAAGGTTGTTTGAATATCTCATAATAGAACAGCATAAATTATGAGCACTTTATTTCCCACTCCTCCACAAAAACACTGACAAAGGTCCACTGAGGGAATACCACAGGTGGGCGGTTTTTGTATTTGTTTGCGGGCATGTGCGCGCGCGAGTGTGTGTAATGCCAGATGGCATTAGACTGTAGAAACAAAACAAACATGTAGCCACACAGTTATGTCAGTACACAAACAGAGGTGTCATACACAGGGGATCAAATTATATCTAAATGTATTTTTTCCAAACATGATGATGAATGAGAAATAGCACAGTGTTGTTTACTGTTGACATGAATTGCTTAATCTCCCAGTGACCTTGTAATGAAAGGCAGAGCTACAGAAGAACAAACTACATCCCCACAGCACACACATCACTACCTGATATTCTTCTGATCAACAACAACACGAGCAAGAGTGACTCTGATGCTTTTAAACCAGAGGTTAAGGTTAGCCACAGAGAGAAGAAAAGGTCAAACACAATAAATTAGTAGGCTATCGCAAGTTCTACATTTTAATGCACGTGACAATAGAAGGCATTCAAATAAAACAACCATGCAGCCTTGTAATAGAAACGTACAGTTGAAGTCAGAAGTTTACATACACCTTAGCCAAATACATTTAAACTCAGTTTTTCACAATTCCTGACATTTAATCTTAGTAAGAAATCCCTGTTGTAGGTCAGTTAGGATCACCACTTTATTTTAAGAATGTGAAATGTCAGAATAATAGTAGAGACATTTTTTTATTTCAGCTTTTATTTATTTCATCACATTCCCAGTGGGTCAGAAGTTTATACACACTCAATTAGTATTTGGTAGCAGTGCCTTTAAATTGTTTAATTTGGGTCAAACGTTTCAGGGAGCCTTCCACAAGCTTCCCACAATAAGTTGGGTGAATTTTGGCCCATTCCTCCTGGCAGAGCTGGTGTAACTGAGTCAGGTTTGTAGGCCTCCTTGCTCACACACGCTTTCTCAGTTCTTCCCACACATTTTCTATAGGATTGAGGTCAGGGCTTTGTGATAGGCACTCCAATACCTTGACTTTGCTGTCCTTAAGCCATTTTGCCACAACTTTGGAAGTATGCTTGAGGTCATTATCCATTTGGAAGACCCATATGGGACCAAGCTTTAACTTCCTGACTGATGTCTTGAGATGTTGCTTCAATATATCCACATCATGTTCCTGCCTCATGATGCCAACTGTTTTGTGAAGTGCACCAGTCCCTCATGCAGGAAAGCACCCCCACAACATGATGCTGCCACCCCCGTGCTTCACGGTTGGGGTGGTTTTCTTCGGCTTGCAAGCCTCCCCCGTTTTCCTCCAAACATAATGATGCTCATTATGGCCAAACAGTTTGATTTATTCTTTCATCAGACCAGAGGACATTTCTCCAAAAAGTATTTGTCCCCATATGCAGTTGCAAACCGTAGTCTGGCTTTTTTATGGCAGTTTAGGAGCAGTGGCTTCTTCCTTGCTGAGTGGCCTTTCAGGTTATGTCGATATAGGACTCGTTTTACTGTGGATATAGATACTTTTGTACCTGTTTCCTCCAGCATCTTCACAAGGTCCTTTGCTGTTGTTCTGAGATTGATTTGCACTTTTCGCATCAAAGTACGTTCATCTCTAGGAAACAGAACTCGTCTCCTTCCTGAGCGGTAAGACGGCTGCGTGGTCCCATGGTGTTTATACTTGCGTACTATTGTTTGTACAGATGAACATGGTACCTTCAGGCGTTTGGAAATTGCTCCCAAGGATGAACCAGACTTTTGGAGGTCTATAATTTTTTTTCTGAGGTCTTGGCTGATTTCTTTTCACTTTCCCATGATGTCAAGCAAAGAGACACTGAGTTTGAAGGTAGGCCTTGAAATATATCCACAGGTACACCTCCAATTGACTCAAATTATGTCAATTGGCCTATCAGAAGCTTCTAAAGCAATGACATCATTTTCTGGAATTTGCCAAGCTGTTTAAAGGCACAGTCAACTTAGTGTATGTAAACTTATGACCCACTGGAATTGTGAAACAGTGAATAATAAGTTAAATAATCTGTCTATAAATAATTGTTGGAAGAATTACTTGTGTCATGCACCAAGTATATGTCCTAACCGACTTGCCAAAAGTATAGTTTGTTAACAAGAAATATGTGGAGTGGTTGAAAAATGAGTTTTAATGACTCCAACCTAAGTGTCTGTAAATGATATACTTTTGTTTTTTATATATACTTTTTAGTATTTTACCCCGTTTTTCTTCTCAATTTTGATCTTGTGTCATTGCTGTAACTCCCCAATGGGCTCGGGAGGCAAAGGTCGAGTTATGCGTCCTCCGAAACATGACCCACCAAACCGAGCTTCTTAACACCCGCCAAGTTTAACTCAGAAGCCAGCCACACCAATGTCTCAGAGGAAACACCGTCCAAATGACGACCGAGGTCAGCCTGCAGGCGCCCGGCCCGTCACAAGGAGCCACTAGATTGCAATCAGCCAAATAAAGCCCCACCCAAACCAAACCCTCCCCTAACCCCGACAATTCTGGGCCAATATTGCGCCGCCCTATGGCGCTCCCTATCATGGCCGGTTGTGACACACCCCGGGAACAAACCCGGGTCTGTAGTGACGCCTCTAGCACTGCGATGCAGTGCCTTAGACCGCTGCAGCAATCGGGAGGCCCTCTAATTGAAACATTTTGCTTCCAAAAAACACAAGGGGCTGGAAAATAATTATTATAACAATTTTTACATTGTAAATTATCTACAACTAAGCCCAAAAAGAGATGACTATTTTCACATTTTCAAATAACAGTCAACATACCTTGATTCATTTTTTATACTTGTGTCATGCACCAAGTATATGTCCTAACCGACTTGCCAAAAGTATAGTTTGTTATCAAGAAATATGTGGCATGATCACATACACACATACATGATGACATACACACATACATGATCACATACACACACACATATATATATATAGATATATATATAATTGTTTTCTTTTTTATTTTATTTACACATTTTTTGTTATTAAAAACCTTTGCGACCCCAAAATAATTACTTGCGGGCTGGTTTTGACCCGCAGGCAACTGTTGCCGACCCCTAAGTTACAGGATTCAGTAAATTAATAAAACAACCAAATAAGATCTGTGCATCAAAGTAGATGTTGAATAACAAGTGATATTGCTGATACTGAGGTGTGTGAAGATCATGATAGCATATAGCAATAGAAGTCAATCATAAGGAGACAGACAACCTCCAATGCCAATGAGATTCCCCCCTGTCGTTCACATCCACTATGCCACAGCTGTGGCTAAGAGGTGGGATCACCAGAGATAAGGATGTGTCACTCCAGGATGACAGCTAAACAGGGGATCAAATGCCAGGGTTAACAGCAACATTAACTTCCTGGAAACAGTGTATCTAATGTCCACATCAGGAAGGAAGTTCTTTAGGACTATAGCCTCGGTCAACCATCCTGAAGTCTTACGAGCGTACATTCTTATCCACTACATGGATTCCAGTGGTCAGTGGATCAGGCTTTTGAAAGACAATCTCATGTCTAGATTGTTTACTGAAACGGACTGCTGGGAAGAGCTTAGCTGCTTGCTTCTGCTGCATCAGCATCAAGAGTATAGTACAGCTGGATCCAAGCATATCTCCACTTCTGTAAATGGATTCGTCATGACTAATATATAAGCTGGAAAAATATATTGTTAGGCAAAGGAAAGTAATTAGTGTGAATAAGCTTAAAAGACAACATAAATGCATATGAGGACACACCCAATCCCTCCCACACACACACGCACACATTCGCATGCATGCGCGCTCACACACACTTAGGCATAACACACACACATGTGTCTCTTTGGGTTAGAAGGACACTGACATTGTGATAGATTCAGCTTATAAGAGACTGACAGCTGGCAAGTTCACTTTCTCTTCCTACGACTCAATTAACTTAGACATGCCAGTCAAAACATCTATTATATGCACGCTCACACACACACACACACCTCTTCTGGACACTTCCCCCAATCCCACCACTCAAATACTTTAGACATGGCTAAACACATCACAGTCCAAACAGCCGGCGGCCCCCTGCTCAATAACAGAGTTAGTATAACACAGAGGCACTGGGACAGGCTGGCTGGGGATGTGATAGCATCACACCAAGAGACTTGTCATTCACGCCATGTCACTCACAATACACGCCCAATGGCCCGAGAGGAGGGCTTGGTCCATACAATAAGACACAATGTCTGAGGTAGAAAGGTAGTCCCTTGGATCTACAGTAGTTAGTGAACTTCAAGATAAGAAGTGTTTAATGTCTCCTCTCTCCATTCTGGTCAAACATGTAACACAAATTCCCATTCTATGTTATGGTATTGGTCTTGATTGCTATGGCTAATTTTCATTGATTCATGTTTGTTGAATATAATGTTATTGCTGTGATTCTGCCTAGCCACTGGTTGTGATACTCAAGGTGACAGATTTGGTGTCCGTGACTACAGTACACTAGATGAGTGGTCACCTTGGAGACAAGCGTGGCAGTGAGTCAAAGCGTACAGATGCATACTGTAGCATCCACTACTGCCCGCAGCCAGCCCCAGACCCCAGTGTTTCTGTGTTATTGTGTGTGCGTGTGAGTGAGTGAGTGAATGTGTGTGTGTGTGTGTGTGTATTCGTGTTTGTGTGTGTGTAAGTGCCAGAATGGGGCTATATAGGGTGTACCAGTACCAGATCAATGTGCAGATGTACAAGGTATTTGAGGTAGATTTGTACAAGAAGGTATATATGTACATGAAGGCAGGGTAAAGTGACTAGGCATCAGGATAGATAATAATAAGTGTAAAATAAAGAATAGTAGCAGCAGAAAATTGTGTGTGTGTGTGTGTGTGTGTGTGTGTGTGTGTGTGTGTGTGTGTGTGTGTGTGTGTGTGTGTGTGTGTGTGTGTGCGCGTGCGTCGGTGCGTGCGTGCATGCGTGTGTGTGTGTGTGTGTGTGTGTGTGTGTGTGTGCGCGTGCGTCGGTGCGTGCGTGCATGCGTGTGTGTGTGTGTGTGTGTGTGTGTGTGTGTGTGTGTGAGTATGCATGTGTGTGTGTAATGTGTATTGATGGGTACTGACTTCTAAACATGAAATATGAACTATCCTTATTCATGTTACTGACGGAGATAGGGGAATGCAGAAAGTTTACATTCTGTCAGAACATGTTATTGTTGACAGCAAGTATCCTATGGAGAGGAGAAGGGCCACAGTCTGATTTCAGTCAACAGATGAGGTAGGACAGCCGTGAGTTGGGGAGGAGTGAGGAATTTGGGCCGAGGTCAGGTCAGATGAAGTGAGAAAGAACAGGAATCACTAAAGTCCTGTCTAGCAACAGAGATCTATTGGCTGTCCAGACGTGCAAGGAGGAGACACAGCATAGGAGGAAGGTATAAATATATGAGCTTGTGTAAACATGTTTTTGTCTTATGCAGCTGTGTGACCCAGTGGGTGAATAAACTTGGTTTGAGCTTTACTAGTCCTCTGTGAATTTTACTCTGTTTATTTCGAACCTAACAGTATGTATGTATGTTTGTGTTGTGTCGGTCTGCGTGTCTGTGTTATGTGTGTGTTGGTGTATGCAACGTATCTGAATGTGTGTGGGAGTGTCAATGTAGTGTGTGTGAGTGAGTGTGTATATGGTGTTTTTATATAGTCTAGTGAGTGTGCGATGGGTCAGTGCAAGATAGAGTCAGTGCAGATAGTTTGGGTACCATAATTGACTATTAAGCGGTCTGGCTATTTAGCAGTTTTATGGCTATTTAGCAGTTTTATGGCTTTGGGGTAGAAGCTGTCTCAGAGCCTGTTGGTCCGAGAGCCGATACTCTGGTATTGGCAATTTTTGGGACCTTCCTCTGACACCGCCTGATAAAGAGGTCCTGGATGGCAGGGAGTTCAGCCCCAGTGATGTACTGGGCTTTACACACCACCCTCTGTAGTGCTTTGCGGTCAAGGGCAATGCATTTGCCATACCAAGCGGTGATGCAGAGAGTCAATATGCTTTTCATGGTGCAGCTGTAGAAGGTTTCGAGGATCTAAGGGCCCATGCCAAATTCCCCTCCTGAGGGGGAAGAGGAATTGCAGTGCCCTCTTTACGACTGTGCGGGTGTATGTGAACCATGTTAAGTCCTTAGTGATGTGGACACCAAGAAACTTGAAGCTCTTGACCCGCTCCACAACAGCCCTGTCGATGTGGGTGGAGGCGTGCTCTCCCCTTTTCTCCTATGGTCCACGATCAGCTCCATGGTCTTACTGACGTTGAGGGAGAGGTTGTTGTCCTATCACCACGCTGCTAAGTCTCTGACCTCATCCCTGTAGGCTGACTCATGACCTTCAGTGATCAGGCCTACCAGAGTCATGTCATCAGCAGACATGATGATTGTGATGCGGAGGTGTTGTTACCTACTCTCACCACCTGTTGCCGGTCCGTCAGGAAGTCCAGGATCCAGTTGCAGAGGGAATGGTTCAGTCCCAGAGTCCCAAGCTTGGTGATGAGCTTGGAGGGTACTATGGTGTCGAACGCTGAGCTGTTGTCTCTTAATAGCCTTGTCACATAGTTATTTCCCTTCTTGTCCAGGTGGGAGATGGCAGTGTGAAATGTGCTGTGTGTGTGTGTGTGTGTGTGTGTGTGTGTGTGTGTGTGTGTGTGTGTGTGTGTGTGTGTGTGTGTGTGTGTGTGTGTGTGTGTGTGTGTGTGTGTGTGAGTCAACCAGCAGAGGTCGACAGAACTTACCTGACGGGCGATAATGTGCTTCCTATATTTTCTCCCTAATATCCCAGATTGATAATTAAATATATTTTCCCCTTAATACCCCAGATTTATAATTAACTATATTTTCTCCCTAATATCCCAGATTGATAATTAAATATATTGTCCCCTTAATACCCCAGATTTATAATTAACTATATTTTCTCCCCAATAACCCAGATGAATAATTAAATATATTTTATCCTTAATACTGCAGATTTATAATTAACTCTATTTTCTCATAAATACCCCAGATTAATAATGAACTAAAATCTCCCTAATACCCCAGATTTATAATTAATTTATAATTAATTTATAATTTACTCCCTAATACCCCAGATTCATAATTAACTTTATTTCCTACCTAATATCTGATAATTCACTTTATTTCCTTCCTAATACCTGATAATGAACTTTATTTCCTACCTAATACCTGATAATTCACTTTATTTCCTACCTAATACCTGATAATTCACTTTATTTCCTACCTAATACCTGATAATTCACATTATTTCCTACCTAATACCTGATAATTCACTTTATTTCCTACCTAATACCTCAGATTGATAATTAGCAGGAGCTGCAGAAGCTGCTGCTTTGTTCTGCTCTGATGTCTCTGTTCTCAACGCCAATCGCTGAGGGATAAGGCCAGAGAGCCTAGTGCACCGTATATAGAGGTCCTAATCAGCTAAGAGTAATATCTGGTCCTATCTGGGGCTTGTGGTGGGCCCACTCGGCTGACCCACGCCATGCCTGCCAGAAATACATTGGGTGGAAATTGCTGCACGTAGAGGGCAATTAGAGGGCCTCCTGTGGCGAAGAGGCAGACATTAACTAATAAAGGCTACATTTCCCTTGCAAATGAGCATCACAGCATTCTGCTCTCTCTCGCCCGCCTCACCCCCCGAACAGATGAACATCTATCATCCCCTTAACCCGAGGAGATGGGGGGGTGGGGGCATGGGGGGGCATGTGTGACCTTGAGGTAGATAAAGGGGACACCTCACGCTGAACCTTTAAAGTAATCTGAAGAGGAAAAATAGAAAGAGTCTGTGGCTTAGACTACACTCGCTGTGTGATTCATAAATGGCAACATCATCCTCTATGTCTGTTTGACTGTCTGACTGTCTGACTATCTGACTGTCTGACTGGCTGGCTGTCTGACTGTCTGACTGGCTGGCTGGCTGTCTGACTGCAGAGCTCTGACCAAACACACAGGACTTACTGGAACTGCATCTGATTGTAACTATGGTGATTTGCTAATGTGGTAGTAGCCCAATGCTGAAATTGCGTCATCACAGGCGATATGGAATTCACAAACGTGTTCATGTGTGCTCTGGGCCTCTTCTGTCGCTAAACATCTTTGACATCAATGACGCCCCATCTAACAGTAGACACTATAACCTCTCTATTCTCCTCAATGACCTCAATCTATAGCTTTGTTTACATCCCCAAGCATCATTATCAGTAGCACTATCACGGTTGCTTTCATTTCCATCATTATCGGCATCATTGTAATCTCTTTAGTCCCACGGACTCCTCTGAAAGGCATTAGAGATGACCTTGTTACACGCTGACCTTTAGTACATTTTCAGTACTTGACCCACGTGTTCCGCAAGGCTTCAGAAAGGTTTGCAGCATGGAGGAGAAGATCATTTTCGCTGCCCTGTTCTACCAAAGTGGCGATAGCTATTGTGACCATGCCAAAAATGCTGAATGTGAAATAATTAGCTGGAAAGTGGAAGCTAGGTCCAGGCAATTTCTTAGCTATCTAGCAAAGTGGTTAGCTTTGTAGTTAGATAGCTAGCTAGCTAACTGGCTTGACTGTTTTTGGTTTGGTATTTGAAATATTGAGCAGGTAATCAAATGTGTCTAACTAGCTCAATTGAGAAACTGCTCTTCAATTAGCTAAAAGCCAGCTATTTGGAGTCTGTGTGTGTCAGTCTTCTTTTGCAGATGTCTGGTCTATCTATACTGAACACAAATATAAACGCTACATGTAAAGCGTTGGTCCCATGATTCATGAGCTGAAATAAGCAAATCACAGAAATGTTCTATATGCACAAAAAGCCTATTTCTCTCAAATGTTGTGCACAAATGTGTTTACATCCATGTTAGCGAGCATTTCTACTTTCCAAGATAATCCATCTACCTGACAGGTGTGGCATATCAAGAAGCTGATGAAACAGCATTATCATTACACAGGTGCACCTTGTGCTGGCGACAATAAAAGGCCACTTGAAAATGCCATAGATGTCTCAAGTTTGTCTTTCTCCGTTATCTTTTACAGAGACATCACTGCCTCCTTATGTTCCAAGGGTCTACTGTTCCATGACTTGGATTTCAAATGTACCGTGCATTCACACACATCATTGATCATCGAGCACACTTACAGAGATGGCGTCATGACAAGAACTCTTGAATCCCAGAACACAACCGCATGTATGTATTATTATTATTTTTTTTATTTTTTTTTTTCACCTTTATTTAACCAGGTAGGCTAGTTGAGAACAAGTTCTCATTTGCAACTGCGACCTGGCCAAGATAAAGCATAGCAGTGTGAGCATACAACAAAGAGTTACACATGGAGTAAACAATTAACAAGTCAATAACACAGTAGAAAACGAAGGGGGGGTCTATATACAATGTGTGCAAAAGGCATGAGGAGGTAGGCAAATAATTACAATTTTGCAGATTAACACTGGAGTGATAAAAGATCAGATGGTCATGTACAGGTAGAGATATTGGTGTGCAGAAGAGCAGAAAAGTAAATAAATAGAAACAGTACGGGGATGAGGTAGGTGAAAAGGGTGGGCTATTTACCAATAGACTATGTACAGCTGCAGCGATCGGTTAGCTGCTCAGATAGCTGATGTTTGAAGTTGGTGAGGGAGATAAAAGTCTCCAACTTCAGCGATTTTTGCAATTCGTTCCAGTCACAGGCAGCAGAGTACTGGAACGAAAGGCGGCCAAATGAGGTGTTGGCTTTAGGGATGATCAGTGAGATACACCTGCTGGAGCGCGTGCTACGGATGGGTGTTGCCATCGTGACCAGTGAGCTGAGATAAGGCGGAGCTTTACCTAGCATAGACTTGTAGATGACCTGGAGCCAGTGGGTCTGGCGACGAATATGTAGCGAGGGCCAGCCGACTAGAGCATACAAGTCGCAGTGGTGGGTAGTATAAGGTGCTTTAGTGACAAAACGGATGGCACTGTGATAGACTGCATCCAGTTTGCTGAGTAGAGTGTTGGAAGCCATTTTGTAGATGACATCGCCGAAGTCGAGGATCGGTAGGATAGTCAGTTTTACTAGGGTAAGCTTGGCGGCTTGAGTGAAGGAGGCTTTGTTGCGGAATAGGAAGCCGACTCTTGATTTGAATTTCGATTGGAGATGTTTGATATGAGTCTGGAAGGAGAGTTTGCAGTCTAGCCAGACACCTAGGTACTTATAGACGTCCACATATTCTAGGTCGGAACCATCCAGGGTGGTGATGCTAGTCGGGCATGCAGGTGCAGGCAGCGACCGGTTGAAAAGCATGCATTTGGTTTTACTAGCGTTTAAGAGCAGTTGGAGGCCACGGAAGGAGTGTTGTATGGCATTGAAGCTTGTTTGGAGGTTAGATAGCACAGTGTCCAAAGACGGGCCGAAAGTATATAGAATGGTGTCGTCTGCGTAGAGGTGGATCAGGGAATCGCCCGCAGCAAGAGCAACATCATTGATATACACAGAGAAAAGAGTCGGCCCGAGAATTGAACCCTGTGGCACCCCCATAGAGACTGCCAGAGGACCGGACAGCATGCCCTCCGATTTGACACACTGAACTCTGTCTGCAAAGTAATTGGTGAACCAGGCAAGGCAGTCATCCGAAAAACCGAGGCTACTGAGTCTGCCGATAAGAATATGGTGATTGACAGAGTCGAAAGCCTTGGCGAGGTCGATGAAGACGGCTGCACAGTACTGTCTTTTATCGATGGCGGTTATGATGTCGTTTAGTACCTTGAGTGTGGCTGAGGTGCACCCATGACCGGCTCGGAAACCAGATTGCACAGCGGAGAAGGTACGGTGGGATTCGAGATGGTCAGTGACCTGTTTGTTGACTTGGCTTTCGAAGACCTTAGATAGGCAGGGCAGGATGGATATAGGTCTGTAACAGTTTGGGTCCAGGGTGTCTCCCCCTTTGAAGAGGGGGATGACTGCGGCAGCTTTCCAATCCTTGGGGATCTCAGACGAGATGAAAGAGAGGTTGAACAGGCTGGTAATAGGGGTTGCGACAATGGTGGCAGATAGTTTCAGAAATAGAGGGTCCAGATTGTCAAGCCCAGCTGATTTGTACGGGTCCAGGTTTTGCAGCTCTTTCAGAACATCTGCTATCTGGATTTGGGTAAAGGAGAACCTGGAGAGGCTTGGGCGAGGAGCTGCGGGGGGGGCGGAGCTGTTGGCCGAGGTTGAAGTAGCCAGGCGGAAGGCATGGCCAGCCGTTGAGAAATGCTTATTGAAGTTTTCGATAATCATGGATTTATCAGTGGTGACCGTGTTACCTAGCCTCAGTGCAGTGGGCAGCTGGGAGGAGGTGCTCTTGTTCTCCATGGACTTCACAGTGTCCCAGAACTTTTTGGAGTTGGAGCTACAGGATGCAAACTTCTGCCTGAAGAAGCTGGCCTTAGCTTTCCTGACTGACTGCGTGTATTGGTTCCGGACTTCCCTGAACAGTTGCATATCACGGGGACTATTCGATGCTATTGCAGTCCGCCACAGGATGTTTTTGTGCTGGTCGAGGGCAGTCAGGTCTGGGGTGAACCAAGGGCTGTATCTGTTCTTAGTTCTGCATTTTTTGAACGGAGCATGCTTATCTAAAATGGTGAGGAAGTTACTTTTAAAGAATGACCAGGCATCCTCAACTGACGGGATGAGGTCAATGTCCTTCCAGGATACCCGGGCCAGGTCGATTAGAAAGGCCTGCTCACAGAAGTGTTTTAGGGAGCGTTTGACAGTGATGAGGGGTGGTCGTTTGACTGCGGCTCCGTAGCGGATACAGGCAATGAGGCAGTGATCGCTGAGATCCTGGTTGAAGACAGCGGAGGTGTATTTGGAGGGCCAGTTGGTCAGGATGACGTCTATGAGGGTGCCCTTGTTTACAGAGTTAGGGTTGTACCTGGTGGGTTCCTTGATGATTTGTGTGAGATTGAGGGCATCTAGCTTAGATTGTAGGACTGGCGGGGTGTTAAGCATATCCCAGTTTAGGTCACCTAACAGAACAAACTCTGAAGCTAGATGGGGGGCGATCAATTCACAAATGGTGTCTAGGGCACAGCTGGGAGCTGAGGGGGGTCGGTAGCAGGCGGCAACCGTGAGAGACTTATTTCTGGAGAGAGTAATTTTCAAAATTAGTAGTTCGAACTGTTTGGGTATGGACCTGGAAAGTATGACATTACTTTGCAGGCCATCTCTGCAGTAAACTGCAACTCCTCCCCCTTTGGCAGTTCTATCTTGACGGAAGATGTTATAGTTGGGTATTCTTGAGACCAAGACCCCAACATCAAGACTCCATATCTAACACAATACATATACTATACATAAACAATCACAAAGGTCTTCTTGTGCTCTGCTGTCATCCTGGTTAACCACACTGACCACAGCGCTCACATTACATTTCACTTTACTTGACAGTCTGTGCTTGACACTGTAAGAGCCTTGGGGCCTTGTCAAAATTCAATCACAGATTATTCAATCCACCTTCAAACAATGCAAATGATATGACACAAACCCCATGTCTGCTGTCAATTCCATCACTTTTCTAACTGTTGTCAATCATGTAGACAAACCTCACTGCTGATTGCACTGCTCATGGAAGAGCCTGTTCCGGCCTCTCGTGAAGAGGTGTGAGGCCAACTGATTTCCTAGAGGCATCCCCCTGACCCCTTTTTTTCTTTACCCTCTCTCTGTTGTGCCTTACAGAGACATCACTGCCCCCTTGTGTTTTAAAGCTCAACTGTTCTAACACTTGGATTTCAAATGTAAGTTGAACATTCACATCATACACCCTACAAATTGACCTCCACCACTGGGTTCAACTTCAATAAATCAGAACAACAGGAGGAGGAGGATTGGACAGCCGTGCTGTAAAGTGTAGGGAGGTGCTTGGTAGACTAGTGTGATTTGTTGCAAGAACCGTGTGCTCTAGCAAATGCTCTGTAGTTCAGTGGTAGGGTATATTGTGCATGTGTGTGTGTGTGTGTGTGTGTGTGTGTGTGTGTGTGTGTGTGTGTGTGTGTGTGTGTGTGTGTGTGTGTGTGTGTGTGTGTGTGTGTGTGTGTGGACTAACACTTACATTTGAATTCCAAGTCATATAAAAGTTGACCAAGTCGTGGAACAGTCTACCCCTCAAAACATAAGGAGTCAGTGATGTAAAACTCTGTTAAATACAACAGAGACAAAAGGAACGGTTGGTCTACTTCCACCTGTGCTCCACTGATGTATATTAGACCTTGGCACCCATTGTAATTATACAAACATAACAACCTCCAAGTTTTTTAAAATCTACTTATCTTTTAACAGAAGTACGTGTTCAGCTAGGCTATCTTAACGTTGTGTCAGAGATTGGTACGCGAGGCTATAGTCATTTGTTGTTCTGATTTATCGAAGTTGAACCCAGTCGTGGTGGTCAATTTGTAGGGTGTATGATGTGAATGTTCAACTTACATTTGAAATCCAAGTGTTAGAACAGTTGAGCTTTAAAACACAAGGGGGCAGTGATGTCTCTGTTAGGCACAACAGAGAGAGGGTAAAGAAAAAAAGGGGTCAGGGGGATGCCTCTAGGAAATCAGTTGGCCTCACACCTCTTCACGAGAGGCCGGAGCAGGCTCTTCTGCCTGTTCAGGGGCAGAACGACAGATTTGTACCTTGTCAGCTCGGGGGTTTGAACTTGCAACCTTCCAGTTACTAGTCCAACGCTCTAACCAATAGGCTACCCTGCCGCCCCCTCTTAAAAGAGCCTTTGGGTATAAGGTGGTAACAACTACAGCTTGGGGGTATTGGTTATGGATCACTCCATCGTGTGCTGCCACACAACAGCTCCAGCTGCAGAGGAGAAATACGGGGGACTGGGCCAAGGGAGTGGTGTGTCCTGTGGTAGCCCAATGGTGCCTCCTTGAAGAACCTGCCCAAAGGCAGAGTTGCTCAGGGTATCTCCATCACTGGCCTTGCCATAGGCACCCACATCAATCACCCGGAAGAGTTAGTTTGCATCCGCCACGGCAAGGAGAACAATGGAAAAGGACCCCTTGTAATTGTGGTACATTGAGCCTGATCAGGGTGGTGCCTGGATGATGACATGCTTGCCATTGATGGCCCCGACACAGTGGGGGAAGTTCCAGCTCTCTGTGAAATCTGCAGAAATGGCATCCCGGTCATCCTCCTTTGGAACAGGTATGTATTCCTCGACCAGACCTTTACAGATGGCTGTTGCCACTGAGGAGACAATTCTCCCCACAATTCTCCCCACTGTGCAGTGACCCACGGCAGCTGTACAAGATGGTATGGAAGGAATCTGCAACGTAGGCAAACATTTATTATTATCAACTATACAAGATTTATAACAGATGAAAAGTCATTCACCCGTGAACCTACTGGTTTCAGAGGCTGGCAGAGCTGCCAACAGACTGGTGTGCACAAGGGTGCCCTACAACAATGAATCTAGCTGGTTTCTATTCTTGTCACGGGATTCTTCTGTTGAAGGAGAGGCGGACCAAAACGCAGCGCAAAAATACATCTTTAATAAAGATGAAAATAGAACAATATACAAAAACAAGAAACGTGAAAACCCCCCCAAGGTGCGGACTCCGGACGCAAAACCTGAACCTATTGGAGAGGGTCTGGGTGGGCATCTGTCCGCGGTGGCGGCCCTGGTGCTGGACGTGGCCCCCACTTCACCATTGTCTTAGTCCGCCCCATTGTCCGCTTCCGTGGCCTCCTAACCATGTCTAAATGAACCCACTCGACTGAGGGGCAGCTTGGGACAGAGGGGCAGCTCGGGACAGAGGGGCAGCTCGGGACATAGGGGCAGCTATGGACAGAGGGGCAGCTACGGTCAGAGGGGCAGCTCCGTACTGGCTGACGACTCTGGCAGATCCTGGCTGACTGGCGGCTCTGGCAGATCCTGGCTGACTGGCAGATCCTGGCTAACTGGCGGCTCTGTCAGATCCTGGCTGAATGGCGGCTCTGGCAGATCCTGGCTGACTGACGGCACTGGCAGATCCTGGCTGACTGGCGGCACTGGCAGATCCTGGTTGACTGGCGGCACTGGCAGATCCTGGCTGACTGGTGGCACTGGCGGCTCCTGGCTGTCTGGCGGCACTGGCGGCTCCTTGCAGACTGGCGGCTCCTTGCAGACTGGCGGCTCCTTGCAGACTGGCGGCACTGGTGGCTCCTTGCAGACTGGGGGCACTGGCGGCTCCTTGCAGACTGGCGGCTCTGATGGCGCTGGGCAGACGGGCAGCTCAGGCGGCGCTGGGCAGACTGGAGACTCCGGCAGCGCTGGAGAGGAGGAAAGCTCTGGCAGCGCTGGACAGGCGGGAGACTCCGGCAGCGCTGGACAGGCCGGAGACTCCGGCAGCGCTGGAGAGGAGGAAGGCTCTGGCAGCGCTGGACAGACGAGGCGCACTGTAGGCCTGGTGCGTGGTGCCGGCACTGGTGATACTGGGCCGAGGACACGCACCTCAGGGCGAGTGCGGGGAGCTGCCACCGGAGGGCTGATGCGTGGAGGTGGTACCGGATAGACCGGAGCGTGCAGGCGCACTGGAGCTCTTGAGCACCGAGCCTGCCCAACCTTACCTGGTTGAATGCTCCCGGTCGCCCTGCCAGTGCGGCGAGGTGGAATAGCCCGCACTGGGCTATGTAGGCGAACCGGTGACACAATGCGCAAGGCTGGTGCCATGTAAGCCGGCCCAAGGAGACGCACTGGAGACCAGATGTGTAGAGCCGGCTTCATGGCACTTGGCTCGATGCTCACTCTAGCCTGGCCGATAAGCGGAGCTGGTATGTACCGCACAGGGCTATGCACCCGCACTGGGGACACCGTGCGCTCTACCGCATAACACGGTGCCTGCCCGGTCTCTCTCGCCCTCCGCTAAGCACAGGAAGTTGGCGCAGGTCTCCTACCTGGCTTCGCCATACTTCCTGTGTGCCCCCCCCCAAGACATTTTTGGGGCTGCCTCTCGGGCTTCCTTGCCAGCCGTGTTCCCTCATATTGCCGGCTCCTCTCTCCGGCTGCCTCTGCTCTCTTAGCAGCCTCCACCTGTTCCCATGGAAGGCGATCCTTTCCCGCCAGGATCTCCTCCCATGTGTAGCAACCCTTGCCGTCCAATACATCATTCCATGTCCATTCCTCCTTGCGCTGCTCCTGCTTCCGCTGCCTGCACAAATAGTTAAATAGTTACAAATAGTTACATTTTGGAGGCATCATTTGGACCCTACATTTAATCACATAGGCCTCTATAGCGATTGATGTGACAAAACACAGAACAGATTACATTTCATGGATTTATTGTCTGCTTAGGAAAAACATCATATTTAGTTCATCAGTTTTCAAAGATAGACTATAAAGGCACAATAAAATATGCTATAATTAACTAACTACACAATAGTCATTATTTGGCCTCTGTACAGTGCCACCCCGCCATGGAACTTTTATGAACTTCCGTTTGTACCACCACACGGTAAAGCAATGTTCAAGTTGAAAATATTGAACGTATGCAGTACACAGAATGCACCACAGCCTAGTTCGGCATCCCCAACATAGCATTGTGGACCGCTACAATGACAATGAATGACTGCTGCCGGAACGCAAAGATTTGGATGCATCTGGTGGACATGAGGAGTTAGAGTCCTGATCGCACCGGCACGTTATAGTCCACACTACAGTCGCAGGTTTTATTGAAGAGTAGGACATTCTCTTTTTGTGTAGAGTACTGTTACATAGTGAGGGTTTGTGATACTCTCTTTATTTGAACGGTACACTAAGTTTGCTAAAGGTGTGGAGAGTGGACTATGTGGAGAATTATACTCACTCTACAGATGTTTGGAAGATACTGCACTCATGAATGACACTCACTCAATTTGTAAAAGGTACTTACTGTGCTTGTGAAGGGCACACATTCATTTTGTGAAGGGCACACTCCCACTTATGATTAGCTTTGTGTTCACACGTTCATTCTGTATGCCACTTTGTGTGTGTGGGTGGGAAGGTAGCCTCGTGCCATTCATAGACTACTGTCATGGAAAAGGAGATTCATCTCCTTTGTCTAGGACACAGTCACGTTGTATAGGTCACTCAGCCCAATAATAAGTGATGGTTTGAGTTGTTTTGTGTTTTTCTGGGGACACAGAGACACTGGTCTCCAGCAGTAATGGACAGGCCTGCAGTCCACACTAAAGGTTACTGAGCAAGCCTGTGGAGGAAAGGCCATCTATCATCACTGTGTGTGTGTGTGTGTGTGTGTGTGTGTGTGTGTGTGTGTGTGTGTGTGTGTGTGTGTGTGTGTGTGTGTGTGTGTGTGTGTGTGTGTGTGTGTGTGTGTGTGTGTGTGTGTGTGTGTGTGGTTAATTTCTGTAATATCAAATGTGTGTGTGTGGTGGTTAATTTCTGTAATATCAAATGAGGAGAGACAAACTTATCATACAAGTCAGAATTATACTTAAACTGAATCTTTATTAGTGAGAGCTTTGCAATAGCGATGGCTGGTCAACGAATCACCCTCTCTGATGATTCGTTGAGAGCCCCGAGACAAAAGCACAAAGGTATTTTATAGCCAAGATACACCCCTTTCAACCTACATGATGAACAACAGATATATTGAATGGGTCACAAGGTTACACCTATAATACCTATATTATAGGTATATCTAGATACCTATAATACATACAGTAGCAGACAGTATCTGCCGTGTCAACAGTTTTCATTGTATAGAGACCAGTGTCTGGCCCTCCGACTCCAAACTGGAACCATCTCTCCCTGGTACGGTACAGAACAGAAACATTAACTCATGCTCTGGAATGCTCTTTAAAGACATGGTAAATCTCTTGTCAGTGTTATCTCCCAGAGGCCCATCCTCAGTAGAACACACACACAGTAGTTAAGAATACTAATAAAAGTATTATAACATAATCTTGCAATTTTGCCATCACAGGGTGTTTGTGTGTGTGTGTGTGTGTGTGTGTGTGTGTGTGTGTGTGTGTGTGTGTGTGTGTGTGTGTGTGTGTGTAAGCGGGGGATGACCCACACTGCCGTATGTCTATACGTTATATGCTGTGTATGTTTGTGTGTGTTTGTGTGTGTGTGTTTGAGTGTGTGTGTGTGCGTGCGTGTTTGTGTGTGGCTGTACACTGAGTGTACAAAACATGAGGAATACCTGCTCTTTACATGACAGACTGTCCAGGTGAATCCAGGTGAAAGCTATGATCCCTTATTGATGTCACATGTTAAACCCACCTCTATCAGTGTAAATGAAGGTGAGGAGGCAAGTTAAAGAAAGATGTTTAAGCCTTGAGACAGTAGAGACATGGATTGTGTACAGTATGTGTGACATTCAGAGGGTGAATGGTAACGACAATAGATTTAAGGGCCTTTGAACGTGGTATGGTAGTAGGTGACAGGCTCACCGGTTTGAGCTTGTCAAGAACTGTAACACTGCTGGGTTTTTCATGCTCAGCAGTTTCCTGTGTGTTTCAACAATGGTCCATTACCCAAACTACATGCAGCCAACTTGAAACAACTGTGGGAAGCATTGGAGTCAACATGGGCCAGCATCCCTGTGGAACACTTTGACACCTTGTAGTTCATTACCCCGACAAATTGAGGCTGTTCTGAGGGCAAGGGGGGAGGGGTTGTGCATCTCAATATTAGGAAGGTGTTCCTAATGTTTTGTACAATCAGGGTACATCCTTATGAGCATGTGATCATTTTCACCTCACTTTCTGTGTTTTGTGAATGAACACTGGAGGCGTTGTTGTATTTCCCCACTGCTTTCATGGGGATGAGATACAATCCATTTCTCTGAAAGAAATAATAATTGACCATAGTATAATTGCTGTTCTGTATGTGCTCTGCGCAATTCCACTGCAAGGCTTTTAACAGGAAAGATAGAGGCAGAAACACAGCTCAGATCGTTACTCAAGCACAAACACACACATAGGACACAGACACACGTAAAAAGACAGGAACACACACACACACGCACACACACACACACACACAGAGGGACATACACATTCGCACAGGCATGCATGCACGCACCAACGCGCACACACACACACACACACACACACACACACACACACACACACACACACACACACACACACACACACACACACACACACACACACACACACACACACACACCATGGCATTTTGCTTTAAAGGTGGAGGACGATCCAGAGCAGAGCAGCAGTGTGCGGAAGTGTCCTGTAGTGTGTGGCAGTGCTTGGCAGTGTGTGTGTAAATCAGAGCTGTGGTCTGTGCTCTTCATCTGAACATTGCCATTCGTTTAGACTGGTGCTTCATTTGGTGCAATGGGGGAGGAGGGGAGTCATTTATCACTATGTGTCACCAGGCCACGCTCTATAATGCAGGATGATTGGGCTACTCCTTGTTTACATTGCTCTGGCCCAAAATGATACAAACACAGTTGGCAAATGTCCCGCATGACAATGGGTTCAACTACGTAATGGCATAGAATTAAGGCAGGTTATAAAGGCTATAAAGGCATACTATACCAGGGTCGTTAAGCTTTACTGTGGAGGGCTATTCTGTCAAGCCCATAATCTACTTCATCACTTAGCCAACCAATTAAAAAGCTCTCAAGTCCAACTAGGCAAGTTGATTGATCAGTTAGTCATCCAACCAAATCAATAAGATATTAAATCACCGCCCAACTGACCGGTCAGCTGAGCAACTGACCAGCGTACAACAAGCCATAAATGAAGCAACCATTCAATACAGCCCATTCACTACACAGTCAATAACAGAAAGCCATTACTAACCAGATAGTGAGCAAACCCTGGAATACTCCTCAGCAGATGGGAAAGAACATGGAGTGAAAGTTGCATAACAGTGAGGGGGCTATTCAAGTGAATATCATGTTCATGTAAAATCCATATAGACTCATGAAGGCATGATCTCAGCGGTAGAGAGGGGGATTAATACGAGGCGGGGGTGAGAGAAAGAGGAATGAGATGGAAGAGAAGGATACAGAAAGATAGTAAGAATGGACAGAGAAAGAGAAAGGAAGTGTCACACCCTGACCATAGTTTGCTTTGTATGTTTCTATGTTTTGTTTGGTCAGGGTGTGATCTGAGTGGGCATTCTATGTTGTGTGTCTAGTTTGTCTGTTTCTGTGTTTGGCCTGATATGGTTCTCAATCAGATGAAGGTGTTAGTCATTGTCTCTGATTGGGAACCATATTTAGGTAGCCTGTTTGGTGTTGGGGTTCGTGGGTGATTGTTCCTGTCTCAGTGTGTGTTTGCACCAGATAAGGCTGTTTAG